>NC_081790.1:23337937-23637937 GCF_963082965.1 Carassius carassius | reverse complement strand
AAAGTACTACCTCACCAGCAGGGACTTTCTGACTTTTCTTTTCTTTTTTTTTTACCCGGAACTTTATTTAGTTCCTGCAGTGGAAACACACCAAGTACCAGGCCAAAGTCCCTAGTTCCTGGGTAAAGTTCCTGCGGTGGAAACGCGGCAATGGACTACTTTGATGATGTTTTTCTTACCTTTCTGGACATGGACAGTAGACCATACACAGTTTCAATGGAGGGACAGAAAGTTCTCGGACTAAATCTAAAACATCTAAAACTGTGTTCCGAAGATGAACGGAGGTCTCACGGGTTTGGAACGACATGAGGGTGAGTCATTAATGACATTATTTTCATTTTTGGCTGAACTAACCCTTAAATAGTTTCTCCACAACAAAGCCTCTATACACAAAAAATGGGATGTGTATTATATTGGATGGATTCATTGTCTCTTAAAGTGACCGCGCCTAATTTAGCTATATAGCTGCTGTAATGTTAATCCAAGAAAATGAAAGAAAGAAAATCACACACTGCTCTTGACTGAATTACTTTGTAGTTTTAACAAGAATTAATGCACAGTCAAACCAGCAATTATTCAGACACCAGATATATTTTTTATATATATTTTTTTACTAGTAGGTGCAGGACACTATAATACATTTATGCAGGTGAGATATTATACCCCAAAATTCTTCATACAGTGAAACACTAGTGAAATTGATTAATAATAACAATAATAATAATATTGATAATGATAATAATAATAAAATTGGGACCAAAAATTATTCAGCACAACACGTCCGCTAAAGTCTGATTTGTGACCTAATGACTCCTTTGAGCCGATTCATTATAATGAACGGTTAAAGCAATTGGTCTGCCCGTCAGTGTCTGAATCTGTTTATAACAAATCATTACTTCTTAGAAGAACATACACATCTGAAATGAGAAAGTAAGTGTGCTTACCCTATTTAGCAAGAGTGTTAAGTAAAATTTAGCCCTTAATAATCCACAGTATGTATAGGCCTATGACAATGTGTAGTAAATTACCTATAAAATAATTTAAAGTTAGACTGGAGTGAGATGAAACTAGATCTGTTGCTATAGCTAGCTGCTAATTTTATAAAATTTTATATGGTAAAAAAAAATACACTTTTACACCTTTTAATGTTACTTTTTTAATTGATATGATTATACTAAAATAATTATCAGGTATATCAAAAAAGGATTTTATCTTAACTATGAAAGCCAGTCGTGGAAAAATCATAGCTTTTTTTGCAAAGAGGGCAATAAAAGATGACAGTTATCGCTTTTTCATGAATAGGATAAAAAAAAAAACACTTTTTTTGTATTTGTTTTAAATTTAACATTTATTGTCAATATTGGACTTGCGGATCATGTGGGTACTAGGGTACTCTTTGCTGTGTGTGGATGACCATGTCGGTCGGCCACCACCGAAGACCAATTTTGACCCAGGAAAAACCCTGTAACCCTTAAATAGTTTCTCTCCACAACAAAGCCTCTAAAGTTAAGGCTATGCATTTAGGCTATAAAACATCAGTCCAAAAAACAAATTAATTTAAGGTAAAACTGATACCTACCTCTCTCATTCTCTAAGAATCCAATATTCGAATATCCGTTTCCATATTTGTAACATCTGGATTCTAAAATATTATTTATTATAGGCTAGGCTTTGTACTTTCATTGATGTAAAACATCATCCTTTAGATCGGCTATATCAACAGTGAGGCACTGGTCACGTTGAACCCAACCAATTTTGTACAACAGAGCAATGCAACCTTTTGTTTCTTTAACTGCATTTTATTTTGATAATGTGTGTGCGTGTGAGGCGCCGGCGCAATGGTCATACTGGTTGATTATACAGATATACATACATACATACATAACATACACACACACACACACACACACACATTATATACATTATTAATATATATATATATATATATATATATATATATATATATATATATATATATATATATATATATATATATATATATATATATATATATATATATAATAATCAGGCCTGGCATCGTTAACGCATGAGATTAATTTTACAATCCTTAACGCATTCAAATAATTTAACTCAGCTAAAGCAAAATTACTGAACTAAAAATGTTAATCGATTGACAGCCCTAATATGTATATTATACACACACATATGTATATGTCAATGGTCTATAGTCAGTAGTATATGAATCTTATGTGTAAGCACTTCTCAGATGGAGTAAAATATACATACATACACACACCTACATATGTGTATATATATATATATATATGTGTGTGTGTGTGTGTGTGTGTATGTATGTATATTTTACTCCATCTGAGAAGTGCTTAAACATAAGATTCATATACTACTGACTATAGACCATTGACCTTTTTGCTCATAAAGTTCGCAAATGTGACCACACTTTAGCCTGTAAATCACAAATGACTGGAAGAGTCATGTGAACTATGTTAAAAATTGTAGGATTCACTTGAGAACCACTCCACTACAGGTACAAATACATCACAAGACCTTGTTATCAGGTATCACTAGTTCAGCTAATCCAAATTTCAGAACCAAACTACAACATCATATCACATATTATTCTAAATAATACCTTTTTCTGCAATGACTTCAGTCTGTAGTTTGGTGTGGTGAGACAGTAGCGGTCTGGTGGAAGACGTGGGCCTGTGTATGGTTTGATCAGGGGCAAAGGAGTTTGGTTCTTCTGTCTTGCAATGTCCAATAGAAACTGAAACCATGGACCAACCACCACTATTAATTATCAGAAGTCACAAATGTGCTATGCATAAAAAAAATAAAGTCAACAAGAAAAACTTACATCTCGTGGTGGAGGAGATGTGAATGACTGATCCACTCGACACTGGATTGCTAACCTTACATCATCTGCATCCACATTGGACTTCTTGGCATGGGTGGAATATATTTTTGCATCTTCAATAATAGTTGTCACGTATCCTGGAGAAGAAGGGGGATAAAAAAACTACAACATCAGACAGTGATTGTTAAAATGCTATTGGACGACTTACTAGAACAGAACTAAGACAGAGATAGTTTGTTAAAGCATTTTACAATATGTTGGAGGTCGTAAGTCATCCTGACTCACTGTATGTAAACTCCAGCATTTGATTGATCACTCTGGGCTCGTACTCCGTGATCCCCATGTCCTTAAGAATCTGCATCATAACCTTTGAAGATAATAAAATAAAGTAAAAACTGCACAATGAACATATCATGCATATTATATTAGCTGCATCCCTGTATTTATATATCAGCAAACATCTTAGTTTGCCTTACTTTTTAGGGCATTAATCGTAAATACACCCACAACCTTTTTATCCATGAAACACAGTTAATAATAACATATTTTATTAAAATATCACGAATAATAATAAAAAAGTATTACAGTGGACCAGTTAGCGTGGTAACGTGTGCGTGCAAAAAGAAGAATAAGACAAGTAAAATACACAGTCGAATTTTAAATGTGCTATTTTAATCATTATGGTTTAAAAACAACAAATATTGCACAACGCGAAAATAAAACCGTTTCTAAAGCATTATTTACCTGTGCATCTTTAGGCACCGTTTTCGGAGACGCCATTTTCAAAAGAACTCTGATTCTCCTCCCATTATACTCAGGTTGTGTTTCTAAAGGCAGTGAGCAGCCTACATAGACAGCATTTTAGCAAACTTAAGAGGAAGAATCCTTGCGTGGCAGAGACAAGCAGCCAATCACAGAGGAATAATCAGATACTCAGCAAACTGTGACGCGCCAAGTGAATCGAGCAGCCAATCAGCAGCGGTTTAAAGATTAAGCGCGTACTTGTAGTCATATGACGTCTGAATCATTTCAGCGAATCGTTTCTTTCGAATAGTTTAAATCATATAGCAAAAAGTGCATAAAGTAATTCCTTGTATTAAATGCGCTGCGTTACAGGGCGACACATTACGTTTCGTTATCAAGCATTTATTGAAATGTTACGTGTCCATGCTCAGTTTCTTACAAACATGTTTCAACTGTTACAAATAATTAGCATTTATATTAAACAATATTCAAATTAATTTCCATATTAAAAGACATGCTATTTAGGAAATTAACCTCTCTTAAATGAAGTTGTAAACATATTTCCAGTACGTTTTACTCTTTACACTTCTGCGATTCGCTGGAACCGATTCAGACTGTTCCGTCAACGAATGTTCAACCAGTTCATTGAAAAGCTTCGACTCAAAAGATTGATTCTAAAACGATTCGTACGTCGCTATTTGAGACACAACCACTGACCATAGTGAAGTCACCTCCTCCTCTATATAAACAAAAGATACACATTAGTTTATTCCATCTAGCCACACACTACAGTTCCTCATTGACCGAATACAGAACATTTTTCAGCCCATTTACTGTAGATTTGATTCTCCGTATAACGTTAAACTAGGAAACATGGCTTCGACGTTGTCTAGATCTGCTGTGTTTAGTGGTGTTGAAAGCTAAGCTTCTTTCTCCTGGTGAAAAACGTTCAACATCACTTAACATTTTATTTTTTGAACGTGTCCTCCGTTCGATGTGACTTCGCTGCTAATGTATTTACGCGTCAAGTAGTCTTCAATTTTATCATTATGAGCTTTTGTGGCACATCAGTGTGGATTGCTAACTGAACCATTAACTTAGCTTAGCCACCCGGTTACAGTATTTATCTGTCAGTAGAGCCACTCAGGAACTCTGAAGTCCCGTCAACATATCCACCAAAAGCCTAGGTAAGTGAAAACATGTGGGAACGCTAACGTTAGTGTGTTTCATATGGATAATATCTTATTTGATATACTGAGATTGCGTTATTAGCCAAAGCTAGCTCTGTAACGTTAGATGTAGTAACGTTAGTGGCAGGAATCTTATAAAAAACACTTACGTGTAACGTTACTTTTAAAAGTGTTTTTTATATATAACTTACCTTAAAAGAATATACATTTAATGTCATTTTTATTTAAATTCGAATGTCATATAACACTGTATTTAAATATACTTATAATCATACATTTTTCTAAAATATTTTATGTAATATTAAATGGTCTACTACAGGTAACGTTTGAAGTTTAATTTTAAAGTAACTCAAGTACTTTACATTCAGTCAACGACGTAGTCAAGAAAAGTGCATTTGTTTTATTTTATTAATATGTTACCTCCAAGTACAGCTCTATTTATTTATTTGTTAAGCAATAAAAGTGCACATTAAATATAACTAATCAGACTTCTTATTTCCAGGATGATACTGTCTATATCTACCTAGCTGTAATATGCCATATATAAACATCTCTATGCCTATATTTATAGTGTCTTTTTCTTCAGACCCATATAATCATGACTGCCATGCGAGTGGATGCTAAGGTGGTCATGCTTGGCAAGGAGAGTGTGGGCAAAACCAGTCTGGTGGAAAGATACGTACATCGCCGCTTTCTTGTGGGACCATATCAAAATGTAAGTGTGTGTGTTAGCATAGCAGCCTCTAGAAGCCAATTTACCATTTTCTGAAATCGTTTGGTCTCATTAAAGACATTTTTGTGTATAATGTAAGTTTGACTGGCCATCAACAATCTCTAATCATGTGTCACATACTATAAACCAGCTCCACAGGTAAAGCCACCTTCCACGGATGTCAGTGGCTCTTCGACGATGACCTGATATGATGTTTCTAGGCTTTATGTGTCTGTGTGTGTATATGTGTTTTTTAATTAATTGTTTTTGTCTCATTAAGACTATAGGGGCTGCGTTTGTTGCGAAAGCCCTCAATGTCAGTGACAAGGTGGTTACTCTGGGAATATGGGTAAGTGTAGTTACTTGGGACTTTATATACGCTGATCAGCCACTCATTAGTGACTTCACATGTTTCTTTTGATCTTAGGACACTGCTGGGTCTGAACGCTATGAAGCTATGAGCAGAATCTATTACAGAGGAGCCCGTGCTGCCATTGTCTGCTACGGTAAATCCCTCTGTTGCAGTTTGTCAGGAAAGGTTTTTTTTTTTTTTTAAATCCAAAGTGCAGCTCAGTCTAGCAGTCAGGTGACACTGAGCAAGGAAATGGCTCATGCTTGCTCACTCTGTGTATAAATTGCAGTCGTTACAAGTCCTGCTAGGCAGTTCATGTGTTTGATTATAATAAGTTAATCGGGGGTCCACTGGAGTCCATATAAAATTTAAAGAGGCCAAAAAAAAAAAAACAAAAAAAAAAACATTTTTTGGACTGTAAAATGTTTGACTGTAAAAAAAAAAATTGATAATGCATATATATTTATTTATAATTTATTTATTTCTTTTTTATTTTAATTCATATGATGTTAAAAAATATTTTATTCTTTTAATACTATTTTATTTTAATCTAATTTGAAATTAGATTTTCTTATATTATTTTTTCTTAAGAAATATAGAGACAATTATTTAAACTTGTTATAATATTATACTTAATATTTTACTCACACTATATATATATATATATATATATATATATATATTGTGTGTGTGTGTGTGTGTGTGTGTGTATTTTTTTTAACACTACCATTCATTTTGTACAATAAATCCAATAAACTAAAACCTTTTGAAAAATGTAAAAAAAAAAATCTAAAGATAATTAGCTCTTTCACATGGGAAAAAGTTTGAAACCATCCAATTTTTATGCTAAATTTGTGTCTGATTTTCACAATCACACTTAGACTTGACTGACAGCAGCAGTTTTGGAAGGGCCAGGTTCTGGGTGAAGGAGTTACAGAACTGTGAAGAGGTAAAATAAACCCACATCTTACAAAAACATGAGAACAACTTCAGCACAACTTTAAGGACACATTCTTTTATTTTCAGCACTGCAAGATATATTTGTGTGGCACCAAGAGTGACCTCATTGAGGCCGATCGGAGTGTGCGGCAAGTAGACTACCATGATGTTCAAGACTTTGCAGATGGTAAGCATGAATTTAGCTGTTTTTGTTTTCTACAAAGCTTTTCAATAATACAGCATTTTAACATTTACAGAAATAGGTGCACAACATTTCGAGACCTCCAGCAAAACAGGAAAAAATGTTGGTGAGTGATACTTCAGTTTATCTGCTCTGCTGAGCACTGTTTCTGTGTAACGTGCAGTTAGATACTGAGAAGTTTCACTTCTTTATTTGTTTTATTAATTTTTTTTTCATACAGATGAGGTGTTTCAGAAAGTGGCTGAAGATTTCAGTAGCTGTGCTTTAGAGTTCATGCAAGGTGAGAATTTGCTGCAAAGTGAAACCACTTATTTTACACTTTACACCTGGGTCTGTGTGTTTCAGACACAAGGCTTTTCAAGCCCTCACTCTCTGTTACTTGATGCTTCGCATAAGCATGAAAAGCACAAATGTTTGTCATTACAATGACAAGAAGCAAACTGCTTGCAAGGACCATCTTTGGAAGGTGCACCCTTTTTATTTTATTTTATTACAGATTTCTGTCCAAAAACAGATGCACACACATGTGCATGTGTATTTTTTACAGTATTAATGGGAAATCATAGTAGCTGCTAAAAACATAGTAGCTTTGTGTTATGCTTTGATCAATAATGGTATAGAGTATTTATGAATTTCTAAACCTTTTGTCCACCTTATTTTTATTTAAAAGGGCATATGCATTCAAATGTAATGTGAATGGGCAAGGCTTCTGGTTTCATCTACTGTCAGTTATTTTACATGTATCACAATTTTGTTATGCTGATTTATAATGTAAACTGTTTTTTTTGTTGTGTTATTTTAATATACTATTTTACTCAAAACTCACCCACTTTCCATTGAATGTGTGAGACTTCTGATACATTAGCAGGTATAGGAAAAGAACAAGAATAAAGTGCAAAGACATTGGCTTACTTCTGCGTTGCAAAATAAAGTGGATAGAAATATTAACAATGCATTTAATAACAATTTTATTTAGGAATCGATATAGTAATGTGTTATTGGTATTGTTCCCATTTGGATTTATTTATTTTGGTATTGTATCCTAACAGAAAAGAAGGTGGTGGATCTTGGGCAAAAGAAGGACTCTTATTTTGACAACTGCTGCCATAACTGAGCTATCACTGGAAAAACTGCTGTATCATATGGTCTATTTTGGGATGACTGGAGGCTCAACATCTTTTATACTCCTCGAAGCATCCGCTGGAGTTTCTTTTTCTTTTTCTTTTTTTCTGGTGTGCAGTAGAACATCAAGGATTCCACTTTTTCCAGTGTTCAAGCAATGAACTCTTTCTTTATCTGGAACATGTTTTTTCGTTTTGTTTTTTTGGACCTGGGAATGTTAACTGAAGCAAATAATAACAGTGCATGGCAATCCGTTTTACCAAAAAGACAAGACACAAAGCAAGCTTTAGGGACAGATGTCATTGCATGGAGGTGATCGTTGCCAATTTTCACAAACAATGCCTTGAGTGATTTATCAGCTTTTATGATTTAAATTGTCTCTATTTTATAGATTTTTGAGGATCGTAATGTTTACACCCTTCATTCATCACACTGCACTCATGTATGAACAATTTACTTTCATATGTCCACACTTAAGTTTCAGTTTTCACAGATCTGAGACCAGTTCAAACATTTTTCTCATTATGATAAAGATTTAGATGTTGAAAGAGTGGAAATTTAGTCTCCAATTAAAATGTTCTTAAATTGTAATGAAGCTAAAAAAAAATTGATATCAGAATATCAAAGGCTAATTATTTGAGGCATTCATAAAATCATGATTAATCTGATATGAAACTCTTGTTGTATCTTGTTGTTCATTATTCATCAACATATCTTTACCGCGTTCCAAAAGCAAGTCAATGTGCAGCATTTGATGAATGTGATGTTAATGTTTACAGTGCTATTTTTATTATTTAATTTTACGTCATTGCAATTTGGGTGAGATATTGGGACACTAACTTGTCAGTTGTGAAAATGTTTGTGCATACTTTGTACATACAGCCTTAGTTCACTCTCTGTTCATAATGTGCCTGTATTAAATACTGCTCAAAAAGGCCTGTAGCTAAAAATATGGTTCTTGTGAAACTGTACATTTTACGTAATTCCAGAGAAATCCTGATATTGTGCCATTTTGACTGGTTGTCCTACAGGAAAGAAGGACAGTATTATATTACCTTTTCACATTTTACTGTGAAATTACATTAAAAATCTTAAAAAGCTGTTGCATATGTTTAAAGGTATCAGAATAGTATAAGCAAAACAGACCAAGTCATTTGAGACTGCCAGATATTGGAATGATGAAATATTAAGTTTGCGTGCTGCATGCTTGTTAATACTGTAAATGTATCTTAGAACTCTTGGAAGTAATAACCTAAATTCATAGAATTTTTTTTTTACTACATATCATATTCATCCTTTGCTGCCTATTCTTGCTTGCCCTCACATATCAAAGTTAGTGTTTCTTTTATTTTTTTATTCTTTTTTTTTTTTTTTAGAGAGTAAGGTACTCTCACCAAAATATTACCATTTAGTGTACCATATCAGAGGACTAGAATTAATTGATTGTAAATTTCTTGAAAGTATCTTGTACGAAACTTAAGCATCCTCTGTGTGGGACCTATATGTATATATAGAATAAAAAAAAAAAGCCTAGATTGCATAGAAATTCAAATGAAATTGTTGAATGAAATGATCTGAAATGGAATCAAATTAGAAGCTCTCTGCACTTTCAGGATCTTTTGCACAAAGAAAATTAAGTCAGTTGCAAGTTTTGTGCATTCATTTAATGGCAATTGCCCCAAATACTCCAAAATACTCTCATTACTGTAATGCAGAAATAAAATGATCCTGAATACAACAACTATTATTATTTCAGCTTTTATTGTCAGCACATATACAATTAATACGATCATTATGTGTACTTACAGTTTAGAATATAAATATAATTGTTTTTGTGTTACAGTAATGGCAAGATAATTGAATGTGGAAATGTGCCAAATTGTCATGCAATTAATTTAGCAATTCAGAACACTAATTATCCTGAAAATAGACTTCCTTTTCTTTGTACAAATTATTTGTTTTTATTTACTCAGTTTTTGTGAGATTTACAGTTCAACAGTTCTACTCAGATTTCATTAATGCAATAAATCCAATCTAAAAGTACAATTTTGACCACACTATTTACAGAGATGGTAAAAACAGCAGCAAAGAAGCAGCAAGTGTGTAATGTTGTTTATTCTGTACAAAGCACTACAGCACAATTAAAGTCTCTAACAAGGCAGCAGATTTTTTTTCCCCCTTTTGCCAGAAATTTGTCTGAAATATACTGAAGTGGAATGACACTTAGAGCAGCGTTAAAACTATTAAGTGCAATTATATACATAAATACAGAAAAAAAAATGAAATGTTGTTCAGTATGAAGAACACTTGATCAGTTAGATGGGGGTGAGGAAAACCAGCAGAGAAATGTCAGGAGTGTAGACATGCAACAAACCACAATCATTTGTCCTATACATTAGCTTCACAGAAGACTATTAGGGCTTTAGTTGCCAATTAGTGTTTAAACTATATGGTTTCAGCTCAAATTGTATGTTGAATATCTTTTAAGATATCAGCCTTTATGGAAAACTGAACATGAATTCACTAAATGCCAAAGACTTGACTGGGAGTGTTTAATTATCAGGCTTGCAAAGTTTGTCATCTACTTCCATATAGATTTAATGTATAAAAAATATATACAGCAAGACAGAACAGACTCATCGGAGTCGTTCAGTTAAGAGACCTATTACATAGTTGCACTTTCTAAATGACTGGTGAAAGTTGGGACAAGACTTCCTGTTTGTTTGAAAGTTTTGTAACTGCGGGATGCCACAAGTGTTTTTAAAAAAAACACACATTCCACCTTTTAATTCACAGCATAATTTACACCAAAGAATTTTGGAATATCTGTCTCTTCAGTGGATATGATTAATCAGAAAACTTCCTTTGTAGACTCCATCAAGTTCCTCTGGATTTTGTGCCAGTTTGGCAAAGATTCATTCAAAGACAATTCTGGGAATTTCCTAAATGATCTAATTAAATAAATTATAAGCATACTTGTAAATGTTCTGCTTTTGTTTTAACATATTAGCAGGAAAAGTTTGGAATATTATACAAAAGTGCTTCAAAATGATGGTCTTCAAGTTATTTCAACATATAGCTAGGATATTTTAATCGTATTTATTACGATCACAATTTACTGCACTCTTAAGTCCAAAGTAAACTTCAGTTTTGACGCAAATGCTTAGGGTACAGCCACAGCCTAGCGTGCATGAACATGTGCACTAGAATTTTTCATTTTTTCATCTAATGTCTTTACTATTTCTCTCTAGAAACTATAAAAACTCTTTGCACTATATTACATTAGGGTTGTGTGTATCTTTAACCCCCTAAAGTCTCCTATACTTTTTTTTTTTGAAACAATGGTTTAGCCCAATGTTGCCACCTTGTGTACCAAATTATTAATAATGTGCAAATTACAATAACTGGTCTGCAGTCCCTGCGTACTGTATCCATATAGCCTTTGGGTAAAAACCAAAGTACACTTTGGGCTTAAATAAATTGCTTGGCCAAAAAAAAAGTCACTGTCTGGATTTAAATAAGCAAATACATAACATTGTAGGATTGAAATATTATTTCAATGATTAATATGTTTCTGACACGTTATATGCTTGGCAACAATTCTTCCCCACAGGACTCTGTGGTGGCCAATCTTTCACAATTTGGGCCCAAAGAACCTTGACATTGTCATGCAGGAACATGGACGTGCACGTCTTTTGACTTGGTTGTTTAAGAAATAAAAAGCTGTGAAGTGCATCAGTTAGGGTTTAAAGAACTGTTGCCAAACCTACAACATGCTAGAAACATATTTAGAACAGCAATAATTACTCAATCCTTGACTCCTCAGTATTCCGTAACTTTGTTTTTTGACGAGGAAGTGTATATGAACCACTTACTTAATAGTAAAGTTTCCACTAAGCTTAATTTCTGTACCATTTGCTCACAGAGCAAATATACAGCACAAATCAGTTTTGGTAAATGAGTTTATAGTCATTATTATTTGACTTGAAGAAGGCAATGGAGTTTCTGAGGAAAAATATATTCCTTTCCCTAAATACTGTATCTTCATTCTCTTCATTGTTGCTTTTTTGGGATGTTCAACATCTTTCATATTCCCAGAAAGAAAATACATAACATTGGCTACAGTCGGATTTCGCATGATGTCGCATAAAGTCAGTTCTATTTAATCAGTGTTTGAAACCATTTTTCCAGAAAACATTGTCCTCTTCATCAAAGGGATTACTGACAGGGATGCAAAGTGTTTTGTGTACCCTCTTCAAGTATGTTGTAGTGAAAAGATGATGTACATCAGAAAGCAGTGAGAGCATGGCTATAAAGAGGTCTGTTGGGAAATGTAAACCTCAAGTCAGTTTGCTTCCATAGATTAAACCTTCAAACTTCGGTTTTCTTCTTTATCCTCAATCTATCCGAATTATCTGGAGTTACGCTCTTCTCACCATCCCCTTCTAATTGTATCAAACTTTCTTCCTCTTCTGTGTTTTCTTCTTCATAGGAAGAAATTGGTGAATATGCACAGTTTAAAGAGATGTCAATTGGTGGAGGGCTTCTGGAGGGGCTAAAGGACACCTGGGGGGCTGCATCAGGAGGAGAGGAAGCCTGCGGGACAGCTGTAGTTTTTAGGGTTGTGGATTTGGTTTTAGTAGCTCTGATGAAGTTTATAGGGTATGTTGTCATGAGTTCTGGGGGGTATTCCCGGATCTCGCCAGGCTCCAGGGGCTCGGGGCCGCAGGGGTCATGCTCGCTGCATGACAAGCGGCCATCCAGTTTGGATATAAAAAGCATGCCATCTCGATGTTCGACACAATAGGAGCTAGGGCACATCTCACAGAAGGAAGCTGCTTCCTGTCCACACAAGTCACACTGATGCCAAGGACACTCCCAACGGCCTAAAACACAAAACAAGATATTCACTGATAATCATTCCCTCCAGTGAGCTGTTAATTGATGTTGAGAATCATTTTATCTTAATTTACAGAAAATATTTATTTAAATTTCATCTGTTCCTCACAGAAAACTGTCCTATGATTTCATAACACATAATGCACAATCATGCATGAACTTCATTTATTATATTACTAGTGACTTTATTGTCAGTGAGTGGTCCGTGTTTGAGACTACTTCAAGACTGACCTGCAGGTCTCTTTGTGAGATTGAGGCAGTCAGCATGGTAAACCTTAGGACAGCCCGGCCTCTTACAGGACACAACCTGTCCTCCATCTCCACAGCTAAAGCACTCATCTTCCCGCTCCTTGATTACTTCCTGCTGGGATTTACGCTTCATCTGAGACTTCTTCTTCATTTTACGGCCTTTATCATCTGATGGGGGGTTGTTCTGATAGACACAGAGTTGACGTCTATTTGCAATCACTTATCGAAGCAGAAAATATTCTTTAGATACAAAACGTTTTTATTTATTAATAATGATAATAATAATTAGTGCTGTCAAATGATTAACTGCATACAAAATAAGTTTTTTTTTTTTTTTACATAACATATGTATGTGTACTCCATTTATATATTATGTGTATATATAAATACACACACAAAGTATATATTTTGAAAATATTTACATGTATATGCATTTATATATTTATATTATCATATTTAAATTTTGGGAAGTCGTGGCTAGAGTAGTGGTTAGAGAGTTTGACTCCTAACCCTAAGGTTGTGGGTTTGAGTTTCGGGCCGGTAATACCACGACTGAGGTGCCCTTGAGTAAGGCAATGAACCCCCAATTGCTCCCCGGGCGCCACAGCATATATGGCTGCCCACTGCTCCGGGTGTGTGTTCACAGTGTGTTTGTGTTCACTGCTGTGTGTGTGCACTTTGGATGGGTTAAATGCAGAGCAAGAATTCTGAGTATGGGTCACCATACTTGGCTGTATGTCATGTAGGGCTGCACGATGTGTCGTTTAAGCATCGATATCGCGATGTACGAATCCACGATAGTCACATCGCAGGATTTGCGATGTAGGCTGTCGTAGTTGATCCGTTATTCATTAACTGTACAGGCCAGCTGCTCCCCGGCCCTCGACGAATGTGATTCGCGGATTAATTGCACAGCTTTACCATCATAGAGTGAAAGTTTATCATTTGCATGTGTTTTTTAGTCCTGTCAGTTTAACAGGGCGCATATAAGAATGAGCAGAGAGCGAGAGAGAGAGAGAGAGAGAGAGAGCGCGAGCGAGCCCCGGCCGCGCACTCACCTTCACCGTCTTCAAACAACACGAGCGCTGTTTTGCTCTCTCTCCCTTGCGCATATTAATCAAAATCAATTGACACGATGGTGTCAAAAAAAAAAAAACAATCCAGTAATGAAATGTTTTCTGTGTTGTCAAATCTTGTGCGATATCCTAAACTGCAGAGATAATTACACAACGCGTGCCGTACACGTCTGATTCGCGAACTAATGATTCCTTTGAACCGATTCAATTTAATGAATGGTTTAAACAACTGACCTGTCCAACACTGAACTCACGAGACGTCTGAATTGGTGTATAAAAAAAATGTGTAACACTTTACAATGATGTTCTATTTATTAAACTATTTAACTACATTATTTAACATTTACTATTACTAAACTGCACTTCTACAACATTGTTAATTTCAACATTTAGGCTATAGCCTTCATTGTTGAAATCAAAAGTTGTACAGTATTTGTTAACATAGTTAATGCACTGTGAAGTCACATTACCAAACAATGAACAGCTGTGTTTTTATAAACTAAGATAAACAAAGATTAATAAATAATAGTAACAAAAGTATTGCTCGTGGTAAGTTCATGTTAGTTAATATGTTAACAATTCAAACCATATCCTAAAGTTACAAACAAATAATTTACTCTAATTTAAATGATACTCTGATGTTTAAATCATGTAAAATGAGAATGTAAGTGTGCTCACCCCATTTTTGTTTGTAAGAAAAAAATAGATTAGATTTCATATCGCAATATATAACGCAGAAAAATAAAATATCGCAATGTCATTTTTTCCCAATATCGTGCAGCCCTAATGTCATGTCACTTTCACACACACAATAAATATAAACAGTACACACTCATGTATTATGTAAACAAAAACTTTTATTTTGAATTCAATAAATCGTTTGACAGCACTAATAATTATTATGAATGTAAAATGTTCTAATTATTTTTTAGTATAGATTGCTAACTGGTTTTCACATTATTTATTTTTATATGATAATAATTCTGAAATATTTATAACCCCCCTCCCCCACCCCTTGGGATCATCTCCTTACTTTTGGCCTTACTCCCAGGAATCCACTGCAGTTAGACGCACCACACTTGCACACTGTCTTCCCATTGCCCAGACACTCAAGGTTATAGTTGAATGTTAACTCAGTGCCTTGGAAGAAAACATCAGCACTTAAAATGTTTTTGCAAAATGTTTAAATGCAAGGCTGCACTACAATGTTTTTTCTACATAAAAATGAAACTCGACTTACCAGCAGGGATGTCTGTAAGTGCAAAAAGCCCAACACGTGTGTCTCCGTTGACTGTCCATTTTTGAGTCTCACAGTTCGGCTGACAACTGTGGTTCATAAAACGGGCTTCATTTCCCTTAGGCCCGGCATCAATAATTCGATCCTTCCAGAAACCACAAAACAACATATTATGTTTCCCATAACAGAAATCACATAAAAATGAAACAAGTGTTGTAGATTTAAAATACACCTTGTCCAATGTAAGCATATAGAAATTGCCAATATTGTTCTCCTGAGCATGTTTAATCCGGGCACGACATTCTTCCTCGTCAATCACCTCTCCAACATATTCGTTAACAAATCCTCCCTGCGGTTGAAATTGAAAACAAAGAATTTGTTAGAAAGAAGGGCTAATTATATCCAAAACAAATCTATAGATATATTTTAAGAGGGAGGATGGACTTATTGTAGAAATTGCCTATGCATGGAAAAATTCTAATGCTAAAAACTATTTTTTTTTATTTGTTTACTCTAGAACTGAACAGTTTTTGTCAATGTGTGATTAGTTAAAGAGAATCAACATTTATGATATTGTTATAATATTGTTAGATTTAGCTTAGTAACATGCTAAGCATCAATTATGAGCATTAAAGAGATATTCAACCCCCCCCCCCCAAATAAAAACAATTCTTATCATTTACTCACCCCCATGCCATCCCAGTTGTATTATCACTTTCCTTCTTCAGATGAACAAATAAAATGTCACTCCAAAAAACTCACATTCACAAGTAAACATGGCAAGCAAAACAATGGTTGTGTAAAAAATATAATAATATTTTAAACCTTTTTAAACTATAAACTATTGCTTCCAGCTAACTGTCATACAAGAGCTTAAATGGAGCCTCATGGAGCTCTCATGAATCCATGCATGACAGCTGGCCGGAAGTGATGGTTTATAGCTAAAAAATTCTTGGGTCCCGTACATTTGCATTACATGGACACACAGAGATGGATTACCTTTCTAAAGATAAGTAGTTCATCTGAAGACAGAAAATCATCTACATCTGGGGCAGTGTGAGGATAAGTAATTCTATCACGTGCACTGTTGTTCGCACACAAGTCTGACCGAACACAAAAATCAGCAGACTGTGCTGAAAAATTCACAAAAAATTCAGCAGACTGTACTGAAAACAGACAAGGGAAGTATGCTTTGGGTTTTGTTTGTTTGCATGTAAGAAACCAGCTTTCACACTGGGTAGTTACAGGAACTCAGTTATAGGAACTAGCCACCATGGCAGTCCCCTGAAAAATAGGGCCATTTTCCTGGCTGCATTCACACCGGCAGTAGGAACTCTGAAGTGATTTAAGCTGACCAAGACATTTAGACGCAGTATTCAACAATGTCGACAACTGGAGGACGGAGAAGTGCCTTTACTTCAGCATGGGTCCATTGCTGTTTTCCATGTGTGTAGACTTAGTAAGTATGGAGTAAGCTTTTTAAAAATAGTAGGTACCAGTGTTTTATATGGCACGTGTTTGGCCAGTTAACATACACTTACATCTATGGTAGTTTCTATTGTGTTGGGTTGAACCCTAATCTAAAGCAGGAGCTAATTTAGTCCCCCAAAAGGCATTCTGATAGCTAAAACTGTTCCCAGTTCCTACAATGTTCCCAGTTCCTTCAACCAATAGGTATGGAAACTATGAAAACATCCCTCTGGTGCAATATCCCCCAATAATGGTTAATGGAGTACCTGCACATGAAGAACATTTGAAATCAGATCAGGTTTTGGTAAAAAAAAACAAAAAAAAAAAAACATATATATTAACAACCTTTTTGATGTCGTGAACACAGTGCAGCCCCCAGCCTCGAGACAGCGTTCTGAAGATCTCCACCTGGCAGTACTGTCGTTTGGTGAAGCACTGGTTCTGGCAGCGCTCACCTGCGGGACACACCTGTGGGTGACACTCGTACAGCAGCATGCGGTTGATGCACTCTGAATCCATACCACAGGGGTTCTCATCCGTCGCTTTGCAGTTGCAGCGAGGAATTTCCGAAAGGTCTGCTGAAATGATCAGCACTTTGCCAATTGGTTTGTTCACCTAAGAGATTGACCTAGTTAGGACTTGTAATGTCATTATATAAAGTTAGCAATCAATCTCATAGTGTATCTTGTAGGAGCATGTACCTTAATATGTTTGTATGGTGGAGGTTTTTTGTGATTTTGTCGGTCCTCCTGCAGCTGCCGTAGTTCTTTCTCGGCTTGCAGTTCTTTGAACCTTACTGCAGCTTCTTCCAATGCTGAACCACATTGAACATTTGGATTTCAGCAATCATTTTTCATTTAAGCACTGATTTAAGCAACACCAAGGACCACATAATACAATTTCATTTTTACGAGAGTTGCCTTAAGGTGTTCCGCATGCTTGTCAAGGCATTTCTATGCAGTTGGTAAGAAGTTCCACAAGTTTAAGCATGTTTATATGCAGTTTCTAGGGTGGTTGCCCCAAGACCATTGAATTTTTTAGGGACGCACAATATATTTGTACCATATTGGTTATCAGCCACAATTTTATTATTTATTGGTAGTGGTCACTATTGCATATGTAATTGAAATCCAACATCCAACACTTATTTGCATACTGTATATCTGTCTTCTATAAATTAAATTAAAAGAATTAAAATTCTATTTTAAATTCTAAAAACGTTACTTTTTTAGAAACTATTATTAATATTTTAACATGTAAATGAAACTAGCAATGCTCACAATGAATATCCATCTATTACACTGTATATTACAAGGTTGTGATGCATAAATTATTTACTTTCTGCTTTAGCATTTTATTTTTAATTTATTTAGATATAATAGCATTGAATATGGTCAATAACATGATTTGTCATAATTTTATAAATAAATTTTACCACCGGTTTTGTTCACTGAGCTAAAAATGTTAATCTGATTGCTTACTAATAGCAAAAACAAAATCAAATTAGTTACAAAAGATACCTTTCTTATAAGTAGAGTCCACTCCCTTTCCCATTTTCTCTTTACTGTTGGCATCGCCCTCCATGTAAGGAAAAACACGGGCTTGGTAAGTCCACAAGTAGTCATTAGAGCCAAAGAAAAGAACTGGGAACTCTCCGACATCATGTCTCATGCGTAGGATATTCTCGGGAATGTCTTTGGGATTGCTAACCTCTGCTGGCCACCATCTATCAAACAGTAGAGCAGAAACTGTTGTGTACAATGATTAAAAAAGCCAGGAATTGATGAAAGTAAATGTTAAGAAGTTAAGACTGGGTTTTGTGGTTGCTGACCTGTAGCGACCAACTTTTACCCACACTACCTCCTTGTAGTGCGGTTTCTTTCCAGCACGACAGTCGTTGCAGTACCAGCTGCCTTCTGGCATGTCGATGTTCAGACACTCTCGGTGAAACGCCGCAGGGCATGACTCACAACACAGCAGACTACCTCCTGTAGAGAGAAGTGATACAGATACAGAGAGGAAGTGTTGTGGTCATATAAAGTGAATGTGACATTCTTTAAGCTTAATTGAAAGAATCATCAAAGATTTCTAGAGCCATGTGAAAGAAATTGATTACTGCACATGAAATCAGAGCTGCAAATTGTAATGGAAACTGCTGTCCAATGCAGCTGAATTAACCTTCTGAGCAGACGAAGCACCAGCTGACGTTGACATGCTCGTGGTTGCGGCAGCCTTTTCTTGGTGTGAAGTGATTGGGACATACTATGTTGTTGTCGGTGAGTGTGACACTCCCAGCAGGTATGCAGTAATCATTGGCATGATATGCCACAGGGCATCTGATACAGCGGGTTAGCTGGCCTGAGACATAAAATACAGTGAATTTCATAATAAAAGCATGCAAATTTAAAATATGTGTAATTTACATGCTGTTACATGTTTGTTAGTATGATATATCAGTTAGAAGTCAGAAAGAGCTTTATTGCCAAGTATGTTTGCACATACAAGGAATTTGTTTTGGTGTCACAAGCTTCAAGTACACAGAGACATTAACAACACACGGATAATAAAAATAAGATGTGAATAAGATACACATGCATAAATCTATATAAACCATACAAAAAAAATTGTATGTAGAGGTGTGCTATAGATAATAATGGGAATAGAATAAAAAATAAGTTGTAGGGATGTACTACAATTTAGGGTGATAAATCAGTATTAGGTTATTGCACAATGAGAGAAAATTAACTTTTCATGAGATAGATTGCCTGGGGAAAGAAACTGTTCTTGTGCCTGACTGTCCTGGTATTCAGTGCTCTGTAATGCCGACCAGATGGCAAAAGTTCAGAAAGGAGATGGCTTTGTTGTGAGGGATCCAGTGTGATTTTCTGAGCCCTTTTCCTCACTCTGGATGTATACAGTTCTTGGAGGGTAGGCAAGAATTGGTGGTTCCCAGGAATCTGAATGACTCCACTGCAGCCACAGTGCTGTTAATAATGGTGAGTTGTAGGAGTGCATGCTGGTCAGCACAGACTTTCAAATATACTGGTGTCACTCCGTCTGGGCCTGGTGCCTTTCTTCTCTTGTTCTTTCTGAAGACCTGGTACACATCATCTTCACCGATCTGAAACGTAGGAGTGGGGAAGAGGAGGGTTGCAGGAGGTGTTGATGGTTCTGTGGAGAGATGTTTAGAGTGGGTGTGGGGTGTTAGACTGGGAGTTTCAAATCTACAGTAAAACTCATCCAAGTCTTCAGCAAGTTGTTTATTGGCCTCAGTTCTGGTGGATGGTGTCTTGTAGTTGGTTACGTCTTTGCACACTGATGCAGGGTCGTTGGCAGAAAACTGGTGTTCTAGCTTTTTAGCATAGTTCCTCGGACTTGTAATCCCGAAGGTTGCAGGTTCGAGTCTCAGGCTTGGCAGGAATTATAGGTGGGGTGAGTGAATAACCAGCGTTCTTTCCACCTCCAATACCATGACTGAGGTGAGACCCTTGAGCAGGGCACCGAAACCCCAACTACTCCCCAGGCGCTGCAGCATTGGGTGCCCAGTGCTCCGGGTGTGTGTGCACTTGGATGGGTTAAATGCAGAGCACAAATTCAGGGACGCCACACGTCACTTCACTTAATTTTGGCAGTTCACGAGGAGAGATTTGCTTTATTAAAGAATGATTAAGTCTGGATGTTCTGTGTCTGTGATCTCATCAGCGAGTTGCTGTAAGAATGAACGAGTGAAACTCCCATGGCAAATAGAACGGCTTACAGTTATTGAAAAGAGCTTCTAAGATTGGAAGAGCTCATCTTCTTTTACACCGTTACATCTGTAAACCACCTTTCATTGATCGAGAAACATGTCCTGCCACCACATGTTTTCCCCATTGATTCTGCATCACGGTCCACTCTGAACAAATGGAAGCACTGCAGATTTAATGCGCTGTCTGGTATGGCATCATTCAGCTAGGTTTCCGGGAAACACAAAGCAGTAGAGTGTGAAAAATCCTTATTTGTCCGGGAGAGCGGAAGAAGTTTGTCCGTTTTGTTGGGTAGGGAGCAGAGATTCGCCAGATGAATGCTAGCCAGTGCAGATTTTGAACGGTACTGCCTAGCATTCATCTGGCGAATCTCCACGAGCGTGCCGGCTCGCTTGACCCATCTGCTTGTCCTAAAGCATTTGATAAGCACCGCTGCTCCACCAACTACAACATTTAGCAAAAGTCTGAATAAACGAAATCTGGTAGAAGATTGTGTGATGTGTACTGCTGAATGTTCAGCAGTTCATCCCTGGTAAAACTGATCGTGTTTGAGAAACAAAAAAACAGGAAAAACTAACAAAAACGTTACAAAAACTGGAGCGCAAACTTGGATTCAAATCAGCAGTATTATTACTGTTTGGTTATTATTTGGTTATTATTACTGTTTGTTCATTTGGTATTATTACTATATTGGTTATCGGCTTTAAAAATATATATTTTATGGATATTAATATATTAAATTTACAAATATATTTAATCTCAAAATGAAAAGGTATTTTTCATACTGTAAAATTATAATTTTGTGATGCCTAGACTCACCTTTATCATTTAAAATTATTGATTTTAGTTTTTAGTGTTTTATTTTAAAATAATTTAGACAAACTAAAATAGAGAAATTTCTTGTCCTTATTTGCAGTCTGGAGGTTAGTTAGTCAACATTAGTTACAAAATCACAGTCAGTCTGCATATTTCACTGAAGACTGTCTCTGCATAGTCTCTGATTTTTAATCTGAATACTATGATTCCATCCAGTTGAAGTTTGATTATTTTTTAAATTATTTTAGAACACATCATTTTATTTTGTCAAGCATCTCCTAGCAATGAGGCACGTTTCTACATTAGTTGTTTGACATTTTGTGTTTGGAATGACTTAAGAATCCAGTATTGTGTGATCCTCAGTCTTTTAGTTCAGATTGTAGTGTCATGTATTGTATTAATGCTAATGAACACTGCCCCAACCAAAGCGACATCAAAAGACTGCTGCCATGATGATGAGGTAAATGTCCTCGTCAGCTCTAAAATAAGTGTACATGTCATTGCTTTTTATATTTTTGTATTTCTAAATGTTTAAACCTGCAAAAATGAAAAAATAACAACTTTCCTACATTTTATGAACTTAATATTGCCACCAACCAGCTATTTTCTGATGCAGTTGTTGGTGTTTGTTAAGGCAGTGTGAACCAGCTCTCACATGTAGCATCTCCTGATGTAGAATGTAGCTGCTCTAAGCACAACAAACCTTTAGATACAGATGGATTGGTAGGGTTTGTGATGAAACACGACAGGCAGGCATGAAGAGGGCAACGAAAAGCCCGGTTCAGAGGTACTGTGGGTCCATGGCTGGCAGCACACTCCCCATGGTAGAACTTCCCACATCCTGGAAGCATACAGCGCCTGACGTCCTCACCCATGCTCTTACAAGAAAAGCATGAGTGTATACCTAGTAAAACATTCACAAAACCAGATTTCAAAGACCAGTAAAACTGTACAATTATGTCAAGACTTTTTAAAATTGTTGATGTGTGAATTATGAAGTCAGCTCTTACCAGATGTGCACTCCTGACATAAAAATTTCCCTGAAAGAGGCTCGTTCAGGCCAGTGCATTGTAGATGGAACACCCCACAGCATTGCCCTTCACAGAAAAGGAGGTCTCCCTGCTTCTCACATGCCTTCAGAAACAGACGGTCATTGAGGTGTGTTCTAATATACCATGGCTATCAGGTGAATTTAGAGAAGTAACATTTTAGATTGGATAAATCACTTTGCTAAAACATCCTAAGATCACTCAACCCACTTTTAGTCTTAAATATTGTTAAGAGTTGTCTAATAAAAAAATTATATTTGACTCTGTCATCTGTCCATGGTTAAATTTGGCTTAGGGCCCTATTTTAACAATCTAAATGCCAATTGTAAAGTGCACGGCGCAGGTGCACTCAGGGCGTGTCCAAATCCACTTATGCTATTTTAACGACGGAAAAAAAGTTGCCACACACGGGGGCATGGTCTAAACGGGTTGTCCCTATTGTCTTAATGAGTAATGGGTGTTTTTTGGGCGTAACGTGCAATAAACCAATCAGAGTCTCATCTTCCATTCCCTTTAAGAGCCAGTTGCGCTCGTGCCATGACGGATTTGCTATTTACACGGCGGAACTTGGTAAGCGCAAAGACAGAACGAGTCTCCGAGATGAAACGGAGCTTCATTTATCTGCATTAACGTGCTGCGTTAACGTGAGACTCTTATCGGGCGATAAAAAAAATATCGCCGTTAATCTATTCTCAAAGTTGGGTTGGGAGCTGGGTCTATATTACGCGGGCTATGATGACTTTCACCTTGATATTTTAGCACGGATTAGTGTTGTCACGGTACCAAAATTTCAGTAATCGGTACCGATACCAGTAAAAAATCCACGGTTCTCGGTACCAATTTCGGTTCCAAAGCAAAACACAAAAATATGCTAATTAAAAAAAAAAAAACTTTTTAGCACTAAAAATAAAACCAATGCCATTCTTTATACTTATTTACAATTGTGTTTAAAGTTTTTCTACAAGTTATATAATTATGAAAAACAGTAAACAAGTTTCACCCAAATTTAATTTGTCTTTTAATTTATGAAATTTAAACACATTTTATTTTTGGTAAATAAAGGGGATTTGCTATTAAAATGAAAACATGGAAGAAATATTGTGATTTATTTATTGTGATTAGTTTACATATAGCGTGTCGATTCAGCATGGTAAGACTCTCGCTCTCTCTCTCTTTGCATGTGTGAGAAACAGTGCTATCAGTAAAGCGACGGTGAGTCGTGTGCCTTCACAAAGATTTTACAGAGCATCAAATACAGGTGCGCTGTGCGTCCATTGAGATGAACTGAAAAGTTCAGATCGCTTGATGGAGAGAAGCTCTGAAGCTCAGATGATGAAATTAATGCAAGCGTCATGCGCTTCAGTCTATGTAGTAAACAAACCCGCACGTCTCTGCCATTCATTAATTCACACAGAGACGTGCAGAACAAGGATTCATATTTGAAACTACTTTTGTGGCTTAACATTTACAGATACTGGTCCATATGGAGATTTGATTTGATTAATTTATGCTAACTTTGACAAATTCCACGACTGTCCATATTAAAAACAATTTCATTTTCATGACTGGATTTTGAGATTCCGTCCTCGTTTTCTGCTTTGCGGAAATCATAGCGCTGAACCGGGTTTGAACGGGACCTCGGTACTACCGGTACTTAAAGAAACCTGGTACCGTCACATTTAAATTTTTTTAGTACCGACTTGGTACCGAAGTACTGGGTCTTTTGACAACACTAGCATGGATGTATACCAAGACGAATCTGTAGGGGGCGAGAACGAGTCTTTAAACCTGTGTGTATGCCTACTGTGAAATTACCACATCAAACGTGACATGCTAACATGGATGCAGCTAAGATTCCGTCGGGTTTGCTTCAGGGAATTTTTTTTTTTTAAAGAAGCTCAATGGAAACCTCGACAAGACGCACGCCTGTTTCACACATAATCCGTCTGCAGTACGTATGCGGTCCGTGTGCGTTTCGTATGTGGTGCAGAAGCAGCACGGACTCATACTCATTGTGCTTTCACACAGGACGTGTTTTCAGTCCACTACTCAGTACGTGAACGATCGCTGCACTGCTGCAGAAGCAACGCTCCAGGAACGCACTGACGGACCGCAACCGCGTGAACGCTGGAATCCGTAAGCAAAGAATTCGTTTACAGCTTTCTCAGGCAGTTTGTGATGCATTTTGGAAACAGGAGATGAGCCCCTGGTCTAATGCACCACCTGGCTTGAGAAACCCATTCTCAAAGACTTAACATTACTTTTAGTCATTATTTTATTTGGGTAGCACACATATTCTGAATGCCTTTGGCAGAATTTAAATGAGCCATTTTAATCTAGATTAATTCCAAGATTACAGTGAGATTAATCTAGATTTAAAAAATTAATCTATGCCCACCACTACTATATACAGGTCCTTCTCAAAAAATTATTATATTGTGATAAAGTTCATTATTTTCCATAATGTAATGATAAAAATTAAACTTTCCTATATTTTAGATTCATTGCACACCAACAGAAATATTTCAGGTCTTTTATTGTTTTAATACTGATGATTTTGGCATACAGCTCATGAAAACCCAAAATTCCTATCTCAAAAAATTCGCATATTTCATCCGACCAATAAAAGAAAAGTGTTTTTAATACAAAGAAAGTCAACCTTCAAATAATTATGTTCAGTTATGCACTCAATACTTGGTCGGGAATCCTTTTGCAGAAATGACTGCTTCAATGCGGCCTGGCATGGAGGCAATCAGCCTGTGGCACTGCTGAGGTGTTATGGAGGCCCAGGATACTTCGATAGCGGCCTTAAGCTCATCCAGAGTGTTGGGTCTTGCGTCTCTCAACTTTCTCTTCACAATATCCCACAGATTCTCTATGGGGTTCAGGTCAGGAGAGTTGGCAGGCCAATTGAGCACAGTAATACCATGGTCAGTAAACCATTTACCAGTGGTTTTGGCACTGTGAGCAGGTGCCAGGTCGTGCTGAAAAACAACATCTTCATCTCCATAAAGCTTTTCAGCAGATGGAAGCATGAAGTGCTCCAAAATCTCCTGATAGCTAGCTGCATTGACCCTGCTCTTGATAAAACACAGTGGACAAACACCAGCAGCTGACATGGCACCCCAGACCATTACTGACTGTGGGTACTTGACACTGGACTTCAGGCATTTTGGCATTTCCTTCTCCCCAATCTTCCTCCAGACTCTGGCACCTTGATTTCCGAATGACATGCAAAATTTGCTTTCATCCAAAAAAAGTACTTTAGACCACTGAGCAACAGTCCAGTGCTGCTTCTCTGTAGCCCAAAGTGGCTTGACCTGGGGAGTGCGGCACCTGTAGCCCATTTCCTGCACACGCCTGTGCACGGTGGCTCTGGATGTTTCTTCTCCAGACTCAGTCCACTGCTTCCGCAGGTCCCCCAAGGTCTGGAATCAGTCCTTCTCCACAATCTTCCTCAGGGTCCGGTCACCTCTTCTCGTTGTGCAGCGTTTTTTGCCACACTTTTTCCTTACCATAGACTTCCCACTGAGGTGCCTTGATACAGCACTCTGGGAACAGCCTGTTCGTTCAGAAATTTCTTTCTGTGTCTTACCCTCTCGCTTGAGGGTGTCAATGATGGCCTTCTGGACAGCAATCAGGTCGGCAGTCTTACCCATGATTGTGGTTTTGAGTAATGAAGCAGGCTGTGAGTTTTTAAAAGCCTCAGGAATCTTTTGCAGGTGTTTAGAGTTAATTAGTTGATTCAGATGATTAGGTTAATAGCTTGTTTAGAGAACCTTTTCATGATATGCTAATTTTTAGAGATAGGAATTTTGGGTTTTCATGAGCTGTATGCCAAAATCATCAGTATTAAAACAATAAAAGACCTGAAATATTTCAGTTGGTGTGCAATGAATCTAAAATATATGAAAGTTAAATTTTTATCATTACATTATGAAAAATAGTGAACTTTATCACAATATGCTAATTTTTTAAGAAGGACCTGTATATTTCATAATAATTTTTTGTAGGCTAATTAAATATATATATAAAACATATATACATATATATATTTATATACATATAATATAAATAAGCCTACAAAAAACACATTTATATACATATAAAAAGCCTACAAAAAATTCTTATGCATTGTAATCCTTAAATTTTTTATATTTGGCATGTTTGTGTGCTGCGGTGCGGTGCGTCTATGGCACAGTCTATTTTTAGCTCCTTAAAATAGCATTGCGCCAGCAATGCGCCTGAACACACCTCTTTTTTAGACCAGCACCTGGTCTAAAGTCCGGCGCCATTCGCATTTTCCCATTTTCCGCGGGGATGCATTTGCTAATTAAACGACGTGGCGCTGGACGGGAAAATGCAAATGGCGCCGGACTGAAACTAGCACTTGTGCTGCGCTATGCGTGGCATTGCGCCGGGTGTATTATAGGGCCCTTAAAATTAGAATATACCCTATTTTCTAAATGTATGTTATAGATCTTACTGTGAATAATCAATCAATGTATTTTTTTTATTATTCTTATTATTTTAATCGAATAATTCTTAATGAAAATGATTTGATTTTCTGGTAAAACAAGAGACTTCTCTTTGCTAATGGGTGCTGGACTTCCAATCATTAAGCCCACATAAATCCTGGCTCTTTCTTACAGTGGTGTAGAAGCTTGCATTTAGATCTGCCTCCATTTAAGTCCCCAACATACATTTTTTACTTTCTTTGATAATCCATTTCACATGAATGTACATCACAATACAAAGATCTCTTGATACTTTTTGTTTCATAAAATAAATAAAAGGTAGACAATAAAAGTTAAATGATAAATAGTAATAATGACAGTTGCAAAGTCCACATAACAATAATAACTTTTTTTTCAGAGCCATTTTTTTTTAGCTGATGAAAAAAAAGAGCTTTTAATGAGCTTAAACATTTAAAGTGGCAGATGACATAACTGTTATTGTCTCATGGTCTGGACACAACTATAGTTCTTATTAACACACCTACCTGACACACATTCTCCTTGAGTAAAGTGCTGCCACCTTTCTCCACTGAGAGCCTTTTATCAGAGACTCCTTCATCGGATTGTGAATTTTCTTCTTTTTCCGAACACAATCCATAACTAGATTCAACCATCTGAATGAAATGGCACATGTTCAGGTTAGTTAAATAAGAGAACATTTAGGAAGGTTGAGATAATTATTATTATTATTATTATTATTTGTACTGTGACACTGAATACTGCATTTCAAACTTTTTTTAATTAGACACAGAATGCTGCACATGACTGACATGTAAACAGATTATGTGAGAAGCTACGGTAGTTACAGTGGCCAGATTATAATGCACACCTTTCTAATATTTCTGCCCAAAGATGATGTTATTATGGTATCCACCTGTTGACCATGTCTGTGTGCTCTTGCAGCTGTATGATTTGCTGATTACACATTTGTATTATGAAGTAGCTGTTTATGTATAACTAATAAAGTGGCCACTAAGAAAACATAAAAAAATAAGACTAACTCATTTTACTGACCTCTGGTTCTGAGCATTTGAGATCATCTGAACCATCCTTGGCTGATTCTGGGTTAACTGCATGAGCCATTGCAAGGGCAACTTCTGTCTCCATCTCGGTGCTTTCTAGGATTGGGGCAGTTGGTGTGTCGACTGACTCAAAAGACAACTTGTTCTTACTTTTTGTTGATTGTTGTCCCATGCCTTTAGTTACAACACACATTAATTCAAAAGACAATCAAGGTACCAAATAAAATTGCTGAAATTACTGTTAACAAAAATTTTCCTTGGCAGCCTGTCTAAAATATCCCTGCTTTAGATTCAAGACATCTTCTTATTTCAAAAATATTCTTTTCGATTCAGGCTTCTTCAAATTCCCGACATAAATGGAAGAAAAACTCATAATTTGACATAACTGAATTTTAGAAAATTCTCTTCTAATATAACTTCTACTACTGAACTGATTTTAACCTAAATTAACCTGCTATTAAGTTTATCAGTGTCGTTTAACATAACTGACAACAATTTAAACTTTCAAGAAACAGGGTCCTGGAACTGTTTCTGATTGTCAGCTATGCCCCAAAATAATAATATTAACTTTATGATTTAAATAAAATAACAAACCGTCTTGAAAGCTTTTAATTATCATACCTGAATTTACAGATTGTCCAGATGAGCAAATCTTTTGTGACTTTACCTGTGAATGATAATGCTATTAGTCCAATTTTCCATTCATTAGACTAAGATGTAACACATTAGGGACCAATACTCACTATTAACTAGTTGCTTATTAGCATGCATATTACTAGCATATTGGCTGTTCAATAATACTTACAAACTCATTAATGCACTACTATATTTAAAATCCCTTAATCTTACCCCATACCTTAACTAAACAAGTACCTTACTAACTTTGAATAAGCAGCAGTTAGGAGTTTATTGAGGCAAAAGTAGTACTTAATAGTTGGCTAAAACTGCAAAAGACTACAATTGCAAGATGGTTTTTTTAACAAATATTCTTTATGTAGTTATCTATCAAAGTAAACTTTCTAAAATAGTTTAAACAAGTACCTTTCTTTTTGGCACAAGAATTGGTTCAGATTCTATGGAACTTTCTAGAATCTTTTTGGTGGGTTTCCGTTGTCTCTTTGTGCTTAGACACACACCATCACCTATTTAAATGATGAAAATATTATTTAATTTAACTGTTATTTGTGTTATGATAAAAAGTACTGAATATGCTTAGCCCTAAAAACAAAATAAAAGCTATAAAGAGTGGTTCTAGCTTACTATAGGTCTACATATGATCAATGCAAAAACAACATGGCAGAAATGTAAAAAAAAAATATATATATATCAAACTATTTTCCAAACATTTGTGACTTCATAATTATGTAAACTTTCAGAAAGAGCTACTCACCAGTGGCTATAGCATTTTGTTTTTGAAGCTCCTCCTTATGACAAATTTCAGCATGTGGTGATGGGATTGTTTCTGGAGGTGGAGTAAAAGTGTCTACAGACAACACCTGCCTCTCTTGACATGGATTTATTGAAGGAGTGCTCCGAGACCGGTCTTCTGGAGGAGGAGTCTGTAATTCTGGCAGGGGCCTTGACACACCTTG
Organism: Carassius carassius; assembly: GCF_963082965.1. Taxonomy (NCBI): domain Eukaryota; kingdom Metazoa; phylum Chordata; class Actinopteri; order Cypriniformes; family Cyprinidae; genus Carassius; species Carassius carassius. The sequence goes on along the minus strand of NC_081790.1, from coordinate 23,608,167 downwards.
TTCTGTCACCTGAGCTTTCTGTACACTTTCGCCAGATGTTTTCTCCACTGTGCCCGTGCAGTTATTGTTTTCAACCTATTCATAAGTTTAAAAAGTTGCCAGAATTAGAAGTAAATTACAGAATACAAGAAAACTTCCACATCCAACTTGATTAGCTAGCATGAACTGAGCTACCTTAGTAAAGGACTCTTTCTTTTTTGCTTTCTTCTTAGTGGAAAACAATTGATCATATTCCTCTGTCCATTCTATGAGTCTTTTGCTGGGTTTTCTAATACGTTTGCATTCTGTGAAAAGCATAAACATTTTTGAGCCCACATTAAAATTCCACAACTACATATTATCCTTAGATGATGTTAGCATGGATTACATTGAAATTTTACCTGTTGGGATGTCATTTTTTTGATAGTTGCCTTGAGTATTTTCAGATGCATTGATTATAGTTTCCTTCACAGGCACAAAGGGACAAGACTTATTTGCATCACCCACCAAAACGTCACAATTTTCTGACGTTAATTGTTGTGTTTCTTGAATACAAGTACACTCAACTACATTTAATGCTTCATCACTGACTTGGTCAAACTTTTGCCAACGCTTTTTAGGCACATTAACCGAGAACTTAGTTTCTGGTTCTTTTGAGGGCGGTTGGTGCTCACATACCAGTTCGTCAAATGTATCTCTTGAGTGGATATTTGCTGGGATCTCAGTGGTTTTCTTTTTTGAACAAATTTTTTTGCTAGGTCTTTGAGTGTTTTTCGACACAGTAGAGGTTAACTGAATTCCTGATATCATATTTGTCCTTGACTTTGGTTTTTTCTTCTGTTTTGATGCAGTTTTGCCCAGCTGACATTTTTGTTGATTGATTGTGTTTATTGTGTTCATCTCATCTTTTACGTCTAGAATCAGTGATGGCTCCTCTTTAATAAGTTCATTTATAGGCAACGGTTCTATTACCAATGTAGTTCCATCTTTTTCCCGGCTATCGTGAATATCCTTGAGCATCATTAGGAATGTGCTAAACTTATAGTTTGCATCAGGATGAAATGACAAAGGCTGGCCACTCTGTTCATTTGTTAGTGATTTGAAAGTTATTTCTTTCATGTTTTTCACATCTTCCATCTTTAAGCGCAAAGATGGAGTAGAACTAGAAGACGAATCGGAAGCATGCCTCTCTTGTTTGCATTTGGATGAATGAAAGGCAACAGGTGCTTGAGATATCAAAGAAGCTTCATCTTCACATTTGACTACATTTGCATCATCCTTACAACTTAGAAGATCTGATGATAACTGCGTGCGTATGCTACTTTTTGAGTCCTCTTTCAGGTCACATCTTGCTGTAGTTGGCATCTTCTGTGAAGGGACATGGTTGTCTACATCTGTTGTTTCAGGCATTGTAACATCAGAAAAAGATACACAATTCTCTGTTTCGACATTTGATGCTGACTCTTGGTTTACCAGTTGTTTCTTCATCCACTCTGCCTCCTCCATCGCTTTCAGTGCTCTTGTCATCAGGCGACTACTTGCTGGAAGGCACTTCACTCTCCTATCGAGAGCTTTCCTGGCTTCTGTAGATAGATGTTCAATTCCGCTGATGTGATTGTCTTTGGGTTTCATGCTTGCGGAATCTGGCATCTTAATTTTACAAGATACCTTCCCAAAAGAACAGTTCACAGATTTAATGCCAGCACGACTAAGTCCCCCGTTGACCTGACCTTTCCCTGTTTTGCTAAACCAAAGGCCACCCTGGTTCTCCACGTTCTTCTTTACCTCTTTGTCATTTGCAATGGTTAGTTGACTTGAGGTTGAGTTTGACTGATTATTAACAGCGCAGTGCTTCGAAATTTGCTCAGTGCTTTTGGGACATCTTCGGATCTGTGGTACAGAATCAATGTCAGAGTAGGGACTGTCCAAAGCTTCCATAATCTTATCCTTTTCATAAAGAAATTCCTCAGATTTTTTTAAATGTGTTGAAGACTTTCTCTGTTTCTTTTTGTTTTTAGACCCTTGATTATATGGTAAGGTGTTCAGATGGTCTTTTTGTGTAACCGTTCCATTGGTCAGAGGACTAAAGTTGGGTAATTCCACTGGCACGGACAATTTGTTTTCTGTGTTATTTGTAGTTCCTTCAGGGATTGTTTTGGTGAGGTCTGAGCAGGGAGTGGTGACCCTTGGCTTCTCCAGGAGAAGTGCTTCTGCTTCAAGCACACTAGCTCTCCAAGAGTTCAGAAAACGCTTGGGTATCTGCAAAGTAACCCAAGAGTAACAATTTCACAAGGGTTTTAAAAAGGTGTCACAATATCCATTTAACTGAAAGGATGTTTCAGAAATTACAGAGTGTCTGGTGTTTTCATCTTGTTGTCGTCCACTTCCCCTCACAAAAGGGAGATTGTTAAACTGATATCCACCCACAAATATATGAGTAGATCGCTCAGGGACCCATGCCTGTTCTTCAGGTTCCCCAAATGTCTTGAGGAAATACTGACGATTGGTCCTATCTGGTGGCTCTGGAACATAATTGCACAAAAAAATGTAAGGAAGGACAATTTGATTTTTCTAGCTGGATTATGTGGAGGAAAATGCCATTGAAAAAGTTGTGAATATGGTTCATAACATCAGGAATGGGTGTTCTGTGGTTTTATGTCTTCTGTGTTTGTGTACTTACCTTTAATTCTGTGGTAAACTCCCTCAACTGGGTGAACAGTCACCTGACATGGCCACCATGGTCTACGGTTGAATTTAGCCCATATTACTTCGCCCTCCAAATATTTTACTGGTGGTAGAGCCTTTGTTTTTTTTGTTTTTTTCGTCTGCTGGTAGACATCATATATAAATGAGTTTTGTTTACTTTATTTTCAGTATCACCTACAAAAACTTAAAAAAATATATGATTCACTCAGAATTTTAGCATATGCATTTCTGCATATATACATATCTCTAAGGTATTATATTAGTAAATAAAAATAAAAAAATTCTCTCTGGTCAAAGACCTGCCTATGCAAGAATACATATGTACGGTCAGACTGAAAATACAAAAATAAAACCACACAATTTTTTCTTAATGGCATTTGATGCAAAATATATACTCTCCCAAAGAATAAGAAATGTTCTGAAATTGTAAAAATGTACTGCTCTCTAAGCTAATATAATGAAAATTTTATCAGTTTCTAAGATTTTACATGTTCTAAAAGAGCTAGTGTCACAGTTGATTGTAGTATGAGGAGATATCTAAAATACTGGTAGTGGTTTGATGTTGGGGACTGTGGGACAGAACCAGAACTTGCCATTATAATCCCAGCAGACCTGCTCACAAGAGAAGAAAGCCCACAATCACTTGTAGACTTGTCTTTAAATACAGCTTTTTGCCCCAGAGATGCGTGAGCATTTGAAATTTTGTTTCTAGACTTGACATCCAATTTTGTCTTCAACTTTGAATTTGTTGTATGTTCTTTCGTTGAGCCACATGACACTCTTTCCAGTTGAGACTCCATCTCTGGATTCATAACTTCATCCTCGTCCTCATCTTCAAACAGTATTGACTCAAAGTGCAGTCCATTTGCAAATGGACTGGATGAGTCCAGACTAAAATCAGGGCTAGGTGGGGACGTGCAGCTGTCAGTCAAAGCTGCATCCATTTTGAGATGGATGTGTCAACAGCTCAATCTGGCTACCACGCCCCCATCTGAGTTCCTTGTCTGCACACTGTCCCATAAGACTTGTGGGTCCTTGGCAGAAAGAGGCAGGTCCTGATTCTAAAAAGTCAGATTTTTAAAGCTTCTCTAGGGATGAGAAGTAAGTTTTGACTCTTAGACTTTAACCCATAGACAGATGAGACAGGAAGGTTGAGGGTTAAAGCCAAGTGTGTGTCTGCTGGCTGGTGATGTTTTCCATGTACTTTCTAGTGGATCAGGCACCTGTGGACAGGTACGGCAATGTGTTGCATTACTGAGAGTATGCACATGTGGGCGAATCATAATGGCACTGCTTCATTTTCTGAAAAACAAATTTGTATATGCATATAAACATTCACCTCATCTGTGTTAAAACAGTTAATGCTTAGAAATTCTAAAATGCTAATAATAATACACACCACTCAAAGTTTTCATTCAGCTGACTGAAAAAACTCCTTAAAAACGCATTTAGATTTAAAAGGTTAAGATTAAATGCTTGAAATTAGATCAGCAGACAAATCTGTGTGTGCTTTTGTGAAATAGTAAGGTACAGCCAACAAGTGACCAGCTTTGTTGTTTACATGTTTATGTCTTTTAAGTACATTTAAATATATATAATTAATGTTTATATATTGACATATTTACACATGTTTATTCATTATTATGCTGGAAGTGTTGGGCTAAAATCAGGACTTTGTCTTGGCTGTTGCAAAACATTAAATTTCTTCTACTTGAACCTTTCAGTGGTAGACAAGCTACAAAAGTAATGTTTAGATTGGTGGTCTTGCCGCAGAAACACTTCATTATTTATCTTTTAAGAGAATTCATTTTTCTGGTATAAGGCAGAATTCATAGTTCCAACAATGATTGCAAATCGGGCAAAGCAGCCCACATTATTAAACTGCCACCATTGTACTATAATGTAATAGTTCTTTAAAACAAAAAAGCTCTATTATGGACTCAGCCCACAACATATATTTCAATTAGTCTTCTGACTCATCCACATGATCTTTGTCAAGTAGCATGTTCTCTCTCGTTGAAGCAATAGCATCCTCCTTGCTAAACTTCATGTCTACCTAATGGTGGACTCACAAACCTTAGCCAATGTCGTGAAGATCTTTAGATGTTAACTTGAGGTTCTTTGTGACCTCCTTGAAAATTATGTCCTGCTTCTGGAGAGACTTTTGCAGTCGACCAATTCTTTGTACAGTAAGAGTGTCTATTTGTATTCTGCGTAGATTTTTGAAACACCACTCTATAGAAATAACTTTTGCAACTCTCGTTCAACCAGACAGTGACAGAGATAGAGATCCCATTATTTTAAACACATGATCCAATTCCTGCCATTTTTACTGAATCGTTAATTTCTGAATTATTATGATCTGATAATTCTAGATGTCCATATCCTTTCTCCAAAATATATTTACTCCAGAATAATTTTGCTGAATAAATAAGTGGAATTTACAACATGAGCAAATACAAATATTCGTTTGTAATTTATTTAATTATATTATACTCATATCAAGATTTGTTTATAATGTAAGTAAATTTTATGTTGAAATAAATTTCCTAAGCGTTCATAAAGTTTCTAGCGCCACTGTACATTCGAAGCGGATTAATAACGTACTGCTTGCTATTCCTAGTAGGGGCAGTAAAGGATACTATTTAGAGCATATTCCATAACACAGGAACGCAGCAATAAAAGCGGGTGCACATATAGTACAACATGATGAGATACAGTAATGACATACATGTACAGCTGGCAGCGCTGGGGCTCATTGTCACGCGTGCTAATCTCATTAATATTTATATGATATTATATGAATAAAATCTCTTTCCCGAACAAACATCAGCACGAGTTCACAGAGTAACATCGGTCCTCTTCTCAATATTTCGTTATTTTAAAACACACAAAATGTGATGCCTAAGGAAACACCGATGGAATCTTACCATTTACATGCTGACCAATGTCACTGATATCGAAAACTCTTCGCTTGTGCGCGTCAAATGACCTTTTTTCCCAAATTGTGAAAGTGGATGAAGAAAATCCCAGCCGCAGCTGCAGTAGTAGGCCAAAGAACCTGAGAACACATTCATACCATCATCACTCTACCCCTTCAAAATAAAAACACATCAAACACATGCATTATAACACCCACACAGAGAGGAACCTTTCCAGTGCGCGATGTCTGTGTCACAACATACCTCTCGGGTTACGACACGGACGGTGTACTTTTAATTTTCAATGATTATGGTTTCCTTGCTGTCGACCTGCCCCTGGTTCTGTTTCAAGCCCGTGACTGTATGTGTCTGTGAACAGCAGCCAATCGGCACGGCAACCCAACCCCCTGTGTGAGGAGCTCTCCTCAACTCCTGTGCTTCACTTTATCCCAAAATACAATTATATATTTCATAAAACGCTCAAAATGTACGTTTAATCTAACATTTGGTGTCCTATTAATAATATTTTACCACTCCCTTGCAAGAAACTGAGCTGTTGTACCGAGCTAACATTTCTACCCTCAAGTGGTATTTTCCTTAAATCACATATAATCCTATTCTGAAATCAACCTATGCATTGCATTTAACTCAAACCCGGAAACAATAGGGACCTTATAAAAATACGCGATTTTATTCAAGTTCAGCCCTCTTGATCATTCAAGATGGAGTCTGTCGTGTGCTGGCACAGGCCACAAAGTGTTAAATTTCGAAGTGAAGTAGGGCTTTATACATTCAAGAAGTTGTGACTCGTTTTCAAAGACGCTTTTTCGCATTAATTGATTAAATGCGAGTGCGTGTTAAGATATACACGAGCGTTCAGCGGTGCTAAGCAATAAACAGTGTCATAGTGGTATATACATTTATATATACTAAGAGGATTTTGTGTAACAAACAAGGCATACATAAATACCGCAGGCAACGCAGCACAAATCACTTATCCGTTTCATTTAATCGCGTTTCAAACATATGAAAATGACATCGAACCTGTGTTGATCTTTATATTATTTGGACGTGTAAACATGTGAACGGCGCATTTGGTTTCCTGCTCTGCCGTTTGTTTGATTTTTTTCTGAGGAGAGGGAAAATGGAGGAGTCCGACACCATCTCGACGTTTGTGGCCGAGTTTAATCTCGTGTGTGCGCGTGAATGTAACACTGGAGGGATTTAATGCGACGAGCAAACAGATTTAGGCACCGTTTAAAAACCTAACAACGAAAAACATATTGGTGCTTAGGAACATGTCTGTTCCAAATCCTGCATAACTCAAAACCTCTGCTTAATAGTGAGGTTTATTATAAGGGAGGGCGTGTTTGAGGTTAGGGAACCGTTATCATTTCGCCAGACGACGTCGTTTAAATGTTTCTCGCCAGCACCTAAAAATGTGATTTGCGAAAGATGTTAAAATGAGTGTGGAGCTGAGAGAGAAAGTGTTTGAGCGCTATCTGTGGGCCTGCTGCTTTCCGCTTCGCCTGAACAGCGCCGCACCTGACAGAAAATTCACCCGAGCTCCAGTAAAGTTTCTCAACCTCGCTTATAACCTATGATCTTATTGTTTCTCTGTCAATTTAAAGCGTGTGAATACATATTTCTCAATCATATATGTCAGGCTGCTGCTTTACATTTAGGATTATAGGATTATGATTCAACACACTGGCATCTAATTGCACTAATCGCTATTAATAATTTGGCTTTTTTTTTCTGAAAGTGTTGAAATTGGACCAATATTGAAAATCATTACAATTGTTATTAATTCTTAAATGATGTGGTCCAAAAATAAATAATAAATCAAATATTGATATAGTAACACAATTTAAGTAAAAATAAATGTTTAAGAACTGTGGGACACGTTTTTCGTAAAAGATATGCTGTTCTTTTTTATTTTAAGTAATTTTTGGGGGATTTTTTATTTTAAGTAATTTTTTGCCTGTTTCTGATGCAGAAAAGCTAGTTCATGCATTCATGACCTCTAGACTGGACTATTGTAATGCACTTCTAGGTGGTTGTCCTGCTTCTTCAATAAACAAGCTACAGGTAGTCCAAAATGCAGCAGCTAGAGTCCTTACCAGGTCAAGAAAATATGATCATATTACCCCAATTTTACAGTCCCTGCACTTGCTACCTATTAAGTTCCGTATCAGTTACAAATTATCATTACTTACCTATAAGGCCCTAAATGTTTTTTCACATTTGGCTCCCAAACTCTGGAATAGCCTTCCTGATAATGTTCGGGGTTCAGACACACTCTCTCTGTTTAAATCTAGATAAAAAACACATCTCTTTTGCCAAGCATTTGAATAATGTATCTTAAATTGTGTGTAGTTGCATCTGATCAAATGCGCATTTTTATTCTTTAGCTTGGGTTAAACTAATTAATTTTACTTTGTTGGAACAGCAGCTATGCTAATGATGTCTCTATTTGTTCCTATGTTGGTAACTAGGATTTACACAAGCTCCAGTCTGGATCCAGAACACCTGAGAAGAGATGATGCTGACCCTCAGAGGACCCCAGATGATGCTAACCCTGAATCAACAACAGAACTAACAAATATTGCTACAAGTGTGACTGCATCATATAATAATTATTAATTATTAATAATATTAATAATGTTCATCATCTGGCTGACTACGTCTTGTATTAATTTTTCTAAAAATCCTGTCATACGTGCACAAACTGACAGTCACCACTTATAAGCTATTACTAAATATTGTAGAAACATAATTTTCTGTAAAGTTGCTTTGTAATGATTTGTATTGTAAAAAGCGCTATACAAATAAACTTGAATTGAATTTCATAATAACTATATTGTGAAATCTATTATTCTGCTTTAAAAATGAACAATAGGTATATACATCTAACACTTGCAATTTCTAAGTATTTCACAAATGAATATCTGTTGTGACTGGAACAGTCAATACACCTCCATACCAGCACTACACCTTATATTTAGCAAGATGAGTAGGCCTGTTGGTTTTTGTTGTCAGGTAAGAGATATTACTTCAACAGAACCTTTTAACGATGGGGCCTACAGACCTATTTGCACCCTATTATTTATTTATTTATTTAAATTAATAGGTAAAAAATATAACTTATTAATAACTTTTAATTGTCTTGTTGTTTATATTGTTCTATTCCGATAAATTACTACCTCACTTATAGTATTTTTTAAAGGGTTAGTTCAGCCAAAAATGAAAATTAAACCATAAATTACTCACCCTGAAGTCATCCTAGGTGTATATGACTTTCTTCTTTCAGACAAATTCAGTTGGAGTTATTTTAAAAATTGTCTTTGATCTTTCAAGCCGTTTGATGCCACTTAGCGGGTGTTGCACTCCATCGGTCCATGAGAAGTTTAATAAAAAGCTCATCCAATGAAAAATTGTCTCACATGGCTCTGTGTGTGAACAAAGGCCTACTGTAGTGTATCAATGTGTTTTTGTAAGAAAAATGTACATATTCAAAACATAATTATCACTTTAATCTAGCTTGCACTAACTGTTGTAAAACGGAAACAGTTCCGGGGGAATGACGTATGAGGTCAGCATTGCATCAAACTGCTTGAAAGATCAAAGACAATTTTTTAAATAACTCCAACTAAATTCATCTGAAAGAAGAAAGTCATATACACATAGGATGACTTCAGGGTGAGTAATTTATGGCTTAATTTTTATTTTTAGCTGAACTAACCCTTTAAGCCTAAAACGCACACTGCGCTTTCTTATGCCCCGTAGTGCTGAGTCATTTTTGTCTTGACCTATTACCCTTCAATAATCGTTCAGTAGAGCTTTTGTCCTCTGGTGATTAAATGACAAGACTTTTGTTGTTGTTTTTTGTAGACTCCTATGGTGTATAAATAAAATAAAACACTACCTGGATATTTAACTTTGACAAAATGCAGTTAAATAATTTTCCTCTGATAAATACACTAAAACGTTAATCCAAGAACTGATATTAATAAGAAATAAGTATATCATTAGGTTAATTTTAAGAAAATATATATTAGACAAAGGGATGATTTGTAATGTGTAAGTGTTACTTTCATTGATGGCATATTTAAAATCTCCACAAACTATCAATGTAGTAACAAATGCTACTGACAGGGGGCAGCACAATCCAGCAAAAGAATTTCAGAAGCCCACTGCCCTGTCCCCTGTCCCAAATGCCACACTTGATATTAGTTTACATTTGCTCGTGCATATCAGTGAGGTCTACAGAATCATATTGATATATTTTACACTGTATATGAACTCCCACATCAGTGCTTCCTTAGTGCAGTAGACTAGTTCCTACCGGTCTATGTGACAGTGCTTAACGATAAGGTTAAGAGGCTTTTAGTACAGGGCCATGGCGTCTCCTCGTGTTGTTGAGTAGAGGCTATATACGTTATGCTAGCACAGAGCAGCTGATCTAGTGAAGGTGTCTGGTTGTCACCATCTCTCAGAGAGACTTCCGGAGACCCACATGTCTGAGTCTGTGTGTAGAAGCCTTTTCCTGTTGTTTGAGATTCCACTCTCCACCCCCGTTGTTTTCCTTCTTAACCTCTGACCCTCGCCATCCCAGCTGACAGCTGTCTTCATTTGTGACAGCTCTCTCCTGCTTTGTATCTGTCTCACTGCTTCCCTCCTTTTCCACATCCTCTCTTACTCAACTTTTTAAACAAACCAGTGTCGATAGCACGAATTGGCATGAATGGCTGAGAAATGAAAATAAATGACTCACTCAACGTTTTATTGTACATCCTGTATAAACAAAGACTGTAGATTAACAGCACACAGGCTTACAGAATCTTAATGCACAGCAAACTGTTCACTTCTGGGCAGAGGAACTTAAACGGTAGAGCTTAATCCTGGTTTTAAACCAAAAACCACATAGTTAACAATACATTTCAAGTTTAGACCTGTAATTTGACTTCATGTGGATGAGGAAATTATATTTTGTATGCTACACTTGAGCCAACTGACTGTGACGAATGACGTCTTGAGTAGGGTTTCGTCCTGTCTTGTGTTTGGTTATGATTCAGAGTGAGTTTAAAAATGTTGCCATGTGTGGAATCACATGCAGGGCAGAGAGTCATTCTCTCCACTAGATGGAGTCAATCACTCTTTCATAGATGATGTATCTGCAGGCCACACTACAAAGATGATTCTGGAGTGAATACTGACTTTTATTTATAAGCATTCAAACTGGCAGAATATATCCATTTTATTTATAGAACTTGTTAAATTTTCTTGAACAAGTGGAGTTCCACTTGATTGCTGTTGCTATCTTAGACAAGCTCTAAAAAAAAAACATCCCATTGTAGCAAATTGGAGATTTCTGTTGGGTATTATTCAGAGATGGGCTAGAATAAATGAGTTTATTTTTCCTCCCGAAAACAGCATAAACCCCACCCCAAAACTGATTTCATTGGTCAACTCCATTATGCTGTTACCTGTCATAAAGGTTCAGACTTCTAAAGATTCAGGTCAGAATGAAGAAATATACTGGATGGATCAGCATTAATGCTATCTATAATGATGTTATACAAGTGTTATGCTAAGGTTTATATTTATTTTTATGTTGTGTAGCCTTGTGCATCATTGACATGACCAATGAAATCTTTAGAATCAGATGGGGAGAGGGATTTGTGCTTACCTGGTTTGTGGGGGGAAAATCGTGCAATGAATTGTAACTTTGCATTTTATTTATAATTTTCCCTAAAAAATAAAGTAAATTATGCTGTAAAGTGATTAAACACTGTAGAGACTGTGAATCAGAATCAGGTGATTCTCCGGTGTTAAAAAACGTCCCTAGATTACGAATGTAACCCTAGTTCCTCGATGGAACGAGACGCTTGCGTCGAGCGCTTTTGGGGAACACCTTTGGCAAGAACAACTCTGAATATCGTGTGCAATCAGTCCAATGGAAGAGCGTGACGTCACAGGCGGGGTGACGTAGCAACCAGGAAGCTATAAAAGCACGTGCCGTGCAACTGGCTTCAGCTTCGAGTAGGGAAGCAAGCGCCGGCAGGGGTGCCGGGAGTATGGCTCTGCTACGCAGCGTCTCGTTCCTTCAAGGAACTAGGGTTGCATTCGTAACCTAGGGTCGTTCCTCTTCAGGAACTCGAGCTGCGTTGAGCGCTTTTGGGGAACGATGTGCCAATGCTGCCAGACTACCAAACCCCTGCCTAGTGTGTATCCAAAGAGCACAGCTAAAGCAAGAGGACCGGAGAGCCAGGAGCGGCTCGCATGTCAAGATTGTAAAATCTGGCAAATGTAGAGGGCGTGGACCATCCCGCAGCGTTGCAGATGTCCAAGAGGGACACACCTGCTAGAAAGGCCTTAGAGGCAGCCATACCCCGCGTAGAGTGAGCCTTGGCTCCCAAAGGAAGGGGAAGACCAGAGGACTCATAGGAGACGTTGATAGCCTCAACTATCCAACGACTAAGGGTCTGCTTAGAGGCAGGGGAACCCTTTTTAGGAGGACCATAGCAAACAAGCAATTGGTCAGATTTTCTCCACAGGGCAGCTCTGTGGACGTATGCGTCCAGTGCTCGCACCGGACACATACAATTTAGCTTCTCCTGGTCTGGCTCCCGAAAGGGAGGAGGGCAGAAGGCCTGCAGTACGATAGGTTGTGGTGTAACAGAGGGAACTTTAGGAACATAACCCGCTCGAGGGTATAAGAATGCTTTGGCCATACTAGGGCCAAAGTCTAAGTAGTTAGGGGCCACTGAGAGGGCCTGAAGGTCTCCAACTCTCTTTAGAGACGTAATCGCCAGTAACAGGGCAGTCTTAAGGGTCAGATGTCTATCTGAAATATCTCGAATTGGCTCGAATGGAGCTTTGCAGAGAGCCTCTAATACCACAACCAAATCCCACGGGGGAATACAGGACTGTACTGGAGATCTCAGCCTCAGTGCACCGCGGAGGAAACGTGTAACTAGGGGGTGCCTACCCACTGACTGACCATCGAAAGGAATGTGGTAAGCAGCTATGGCCACCACGTACACCTTTAGGGTGGAGTGAGTTAACCCTGCAGAGAGCCTAGGTTGTAGAAACTCCAGAACTGTACCAACTGGGCAGTTATTAGGGTCAAGCTGGCGGTCTCTGCACCATGAGGTGAAGAGTTTCCACCTCAGGGCGTACAGTATCCTCGTAGAGGGAGCTCTGGATTGGAAGGAGGGTCTCAACAACCTCAGTTGAGAGACCGGAAACTATGAATTGTGCCCCCTCAGGGGCCACACCCATAACTTCCACAGCTCTGGGCGAGGGTGGATTATTCTGCCCTGCGCCTGAGAGAGTAGATCTGTCCTGATTGGAATCTCCCATGGAGAGCCGTCGAGGAGAGAGATCAGATCTGCGAACCATACTCGGCCCGGCCAGAACGGGGCTACTAGCAACAGATGGACCCCGTCCTGGCGTACTCTCGCCAGAACTCCCGGGAGCAGAGCGATGGTGGGAAAGGCGTACAGACGAAGCCTTGGCCAAGTCTGTGTCATGGCATCTAGTCCCAGTGGAGCTGGGTGAACTAGAGAGAACCAGAGGGGACATTGCGATGTCTCTCGAGTCCTGAAGAGGTCCACCTGAGCTTTGCCAAATATCTGCCATATCTGCTTCACCACCTCGGGGTGAAGCATCCATTCCCCGGGCCTCGGCCCCTGCCTCGACAGCATGTCTGCTCCCACATTCAATCTCCCAGGAATATACACTGCTCATAACGAGAGGAGTTTGCCCTGGGACCACAGGAGGATCTGGTGTACCAGCTTGTATAAGGGGCGTGAACGCAGACCTCCCTGGTGATTGATATAAGAGACCACCGATGTGTTGTCGGTGCGCACTAACACATGACAGCCTCTCAGGTCTGGGAGGAAATATTTCAATGCTCGATACACTGCTAGCATTTCTAGACAATTGATGTGCCATGTCAGATGGCGACCACTCCACAGACCGCGGGCAGGGTCGCCACTCATGACCGCACCCCAACCAGTGAGGGACGCGTCTGTCGCTAGCGTAACACAGCGACCAAGAGCTCCCAGCACTGGGCCCTGATTCAAGAACCAAGGTTTCTTCCATATGTCTAAGGCACGAAGGCATCGCCGCGTGACCTTGATAGTTCGGAATGGATTTCCCCTCGGGAAAAAAAACCCCTTGGTCTTGAGCCACCCCTGTATGGGCCTCATGTGCAGGAGGCCAAAAGGTATCACGTTGGACGCAGCTGCCATGAGCCCTAACAATCTCTGAAACTGCTTGACAGTGAGTGAGTGGCCTTCTCTGACTCTCTTGACTGAGGAAAGGATTGACTCGTTCCGAGCAGGAGACATACGTGCCTGCATTGTGATCGAATCCCATATTACGCCTAGATAGGTGGTTCTCTGAACTGGAGAAACTACACTCTTCTTGGCGTTCAGTCTCAAACCCAGCTCCCCCATATGGGCGAGAACGACACCTCGATGTCGAACCGCCAACTGCTCTGACTGAGCTAAAATCAACAAATCGTCGATATAATTCAGAATGCGGATGCCCTGCATACGGAGGGGTACCAGAGCCACATCTACATATTTCGTGAACGTGCGGGGTGAGAGTGCAAGGCCGAAGGGAAGTACTCAATATTGGTAGGCTTTGCCCCCAAAAGCGAACCTCAGAAACTTCCTGTGTTGTGGAAGGATGGATATGTGGAAGTATGCATCTTTGAGATCTATTGTGACAAACCAGTCCTCGGATCTGATTTGAGCTGCAACCTGTTTGAGAGTGAGCATTTTGAACTTCAGTGACATTACTGAGAGGTTTAATTGACGTAAGTCTAAGATCGGACGCAACCCTCCATCCTTCTTTGGAACTATGAAATACCGGCTGTAAAACCCAGACTCCCTGTCTAGAGGAGGGACCACCTCGATGGCCTCCTTCCTTAATAGGGTATTCACTTCTTGTTCCATCACCAGAGCCTGCTGGGGGCCGACGACTGTCGGTATAACCCCATTGAACCTCGGCGGTGGACGGCCGAACTGAATACAATAGCCTCTTTCTACTGTGTGCAGGACCCATTGAGATACATTTGGCAGTAGTTTCCACGCTGCTAAATAATGTACTAAGGGAATCAGTCTCTCGAGACTGATCTCTGGTGTAGGAGGCCCCCGAAGGGGTGGCGAGCTTCCCAGCTCCGCTATGCTCGCGGGCGCACATAACTGGGAGTGACACTCGCGGGAGACCGCTGCGCCCTGAAACACTGGCAGTGTTGGCAGACCAGCCTCCAGAGGGCGCTGGGGTGAGACGGGCACCGTATAATGAGGTGGACACCGCTCTACCCCAGTAGGGGCTACCCTCATGGTCACTGCACCTGTGGCGTCAGGACCTCTTTGTCGAGGACTTCCTAGCTTCGATAATTGCACGAAGATCTGACTTTGTTTTGGAAGTCCTCGGCAGAAGCGGGGCCAGCACCGCGGGGAAAACTGACGAAGGCTCCCTCCTCGAAGAGAGCCCTCCGGGATTGAAGCGTCCACATCGGCAATTGTTCACAATGCGGACAGTCGGCTCCCTCGAGAGCCAACTCAGCGTGCTTCGACCCCAGGCAAACCACGCATAAATCATGTGTATCCCCAGCCGTGATGTAGCGTTGGCAGGGAGGAACACACAATTTATAGCGCAATTTGGATTCGCCCTTCACATGTTTGGTCTTAGCTTTGCTCTTTGGCATTATGTTGCTTTATTGGGACAGACAACAATAAATAAGACTTACAAGACAGACTTTTGAACATGCACACACAGAGCACTTGCTGAAAGACACGAAGCTGAAGCCAGCTGCACGGCACGTGCTTTTATAGCTTCCTGGTCGCTACGTCACCCCGCCTGTGACGTCACGCTCTTCCATTGGACTGATTGCACACGATATTCAGAGTTGTTCTTGCCAAAGGCGTTCCCCAAAAGCGCTCGACGCAGCTCGAGTTCCTGAAGAGGAACTAAAGCCTCATTAGAAGGCAAATGCAACTAATAGGATTAATGTAACATTTATTTCATGCATTTAATATGTTGATGAAAATTCATAGTTATTATTGACATACAATGATGGGAATCAGTATGTAAATTTAATTGCATTAAGAAATGTTGGCATTCTTACTGATTATTTGAGAAAGTTCATTTACTGGTTATTTGAGAATGAGGTCTGATATAAAGTGTGCTCTCTATCACTATAAGTGCCATAATATTGAATTTGAAACCATTTAAATGCATATATCCTCTATAGACTTAAATTAGAAATAAGCTAAATCTGGGCGGATGGCAACAAATGCCAAGGAAGGATTGATCAGAAATGTTTTAGGTATAGCAAAAGCAAATTTTTTATAAAAATTTGTTAAACCATATATTTAATACCGTACTGTTAACTTACTTATTCTACACTTAGCATAGGGTTGATACGATTGTAAGCCACAGATAAATAAAAACATAAAACCCTTCTGTTCTCATCAGCACTCATCCACCAAAAAAAAAAAAAAAAAATGGGCTAGCTGAATCCAAAACAAGGCACAAAACCATCATGATGAACCAACTCCCGCTTCCTGTCATGGGAGACCATTAAAAAAATTCAATTTCAATTACCCCTATTCTGTGCTATCCTGAGCTAGGGTCTTTCATTATGGACACTGACTTGCGCACATGCACACACATAAAAAATGTGGTGAAAAGAAGAGGAAGTCTTGAGGACTTTCAAAGCACCATTGGTGGGGAAAGCCTCTTGTGCCTGGAGAATGGGAGCAAGATGAATAACACGCACAGGGAAACAGCCGCCCGACACAAAGTGAACTGGAGTAGCCCATTCTAGTCGGGTGAGAGGGTCAACTTCTTCAGGGAACGGGAGGTGCGGGGGAAACCCGGGGGTCCTCAGGAGCCCAGGACCTGCTCTTAATGAGAAATTCCTGGGGATTTGGAGGGGCGCAGAGGTCTTCATTTTCTCACTGTGCCCACAGGCTCCTGGAAATGGGAGGTGTGGGCTTCTTTTGAGTATCTGTGGGGTGAAGGAGGAGAGCGCTATTGAGATGAGGATGGGTGAGGGGTGGAGGTATGTGGTGAGATTATGTATATGAGCTTGGGTCTCACATGCGGACCGCCACCTCTCATAGCATGGTGGGGGGTGGTGGGGACTGGGGCTTTTTGAGAAGGTGAAGGTGTCCCTCCGAGAGCTAATTCACAGAGTGTCTAATTAAAAGAATAAGCATGAAAGATGAGGAACCTCATGTGCAGCTGGGCCACTAGGAGCACCGCTAAGAGTCCCCGGGGCTCCTTACTTACTTACCATACAGCGCTGAGGGCATCTTGGCCCGAGCCATGAATGGCAGGACCGGACATTGTGTGAGGACAACTGCGGAACTCCTGCTTGGACCGAGCACAAACAAACCCCACTGGGGCGCTGACGGCTGTTCGAGGCTGGGGATGGAGTCCTGCTCTGGGAGGCTGGCCCTGAAGGACCTCTGCATGTGGGATGGAGCCAAGCAGTTAGAGCCAGGACACAAAGCCCAACATGGGGCATGCCACAAAAATGAGCTGCAGACTCTCGGCTTTGGGGATTCACATCTTTACAGAAATCTCTTCATGGAGTGGATTTGCAGATTTTGATAAAGTTTTGCACTCTATAGGTGGTGAAAAATGCAGAGCTAATGACTAATTGTTGGATTTTGTCATGCAAAGCCACTAATAACACCATCTTTATTATTTATGTCCAATTTGGACTGTTATTTCAACATTAATGTCTTAGTCCCTGTAGTTTAGCAAAACCGCTAGCTCTGAGAAAAGGTCCTTGAAAACCAGAGATTAGATGTTCTCAGACTTGATCCTCTTTTAGCTTTGTATGCAGATGAAGGGTAACTGAAGTGTTCTCTTTCCATGTTTAACTATCCATCTTTGAGTTTTTGTGCGCGTCAAGGGCAGGCTTATAATTCAGAACCCCTAATTTAAAGGCATAGTTAAAATTCTGCCATCATTTTCTCAACCTATTGTCCTTCAAAACTCATATGCTTTTTTTTTCTTCTGAAAAGAAGAAATTAAAATATTTTTAATCTTTTCACTTTAAGGACAAAACTGTTGAAACATTCTTTAAAATATCAGTTTTTTTTTGTTCCTCAGAAAAAACGAAAGCCATATGAGTTTGGAACAGTTCTGGTTGAACCACCCCTTGGATTTAACTTTACATATTTGCTTTAGTCATAATATGTTTTCTGAGATTCTATGTCAAAGAAGTGAATGGACAATACTCAACACGACCGAACAAGGCTGACAAGAAAGCTGACCAGAGCAAGTCAATAGTTTGAGTCAATGGAAATGCCTATTGATATCTCTAATCACTCTTATTTGGACGTGCACTTTGCTCTCTCTCAGATCTTAGCTGACCTGGTTCGCCTGAGCTCGGCCCATCTCCAATGTCTGCTCTCCAGGCCAGAGCAAAGGGCAGACCTGTGGGGCAGGACATGATGAAGGTGTCTCGGCAACGCTCTGCCCTACGGGATGAGTCTGTTCACCCCTCTTTCATAGACAAAAGCTAGAGGGCTCAGTTTGGCCTCTGTACAAAGACCCTGTGCTACTCTTGGCAGAACTATAAACATCCTTTCCTTTATGTGGGACACTTGCCGATGGTTAAGGAAGGACTAGAATAAACAATGCCAAGATGTTCTTCCTCTCTTAAATCTCATATGTCCAATTAATTAGTTTATTAAGGTGGAGGAAAACGTGTGTGGCTCCTCGTGGTTGTTTCCAGATAGGTTTAATGTGCATTTAAGGATGAACAATGGCCTGCTTATTCATATGCAAAAGTGAGGTATATGGAGCAAGCCAGTTTTTGTGGGCAATGACTCAGACACCGATTGAGGGGCAGTGGGGCATGACGAGAGGCCCCCCCCCCATCTGCTCGTCACAGCTCTCTCTGCTTCGAAAAAAAGAAAGGGCTGGTCTCTACCCGGTGGGGTGGAGTGGGGGGGCAGGACAAAGAGCACAGCCGTGAAATGGCGCTTGTAAAAGACTGGCACCGGGCCCCTCATTGAGATGTCAATCTGAATCGTGGTTCTGTGGGATGAGGCCTGTCATATAGCTGTTGATGAGACAGTAGAGGGTTTAGGGCTCCTCACTGGTGTGGGTGGACAGGGGCAGGTCACGATCTGATGATGTTGAGAGCCTCTTCCTTCCCATCGTTCAATCCAAACCATTTCAGGATGGTTTGTACTTTATAATTTCATTTTGTTTGGTATGTCGTCCTTTGCTTTAATCACAACAGCACTCAAGTTCCATTAATTTCACAAGTCACAAGTTTGTGTAAAACCCCATAGTCACATTGTCTAGCACGATTTGAGAATAATCATCTTGTACTGCAAGAACATCTGACAGTAGAACCTTAATTTTGAAATCAGTTTTTTTTATTACTATTATATGTATGTGTTTAATGATTGTTGTGAGAATATTCGATAAATTAAAAATTCAAATATGTGTATGTATACTTATTACTTTTATTAATCTCAATTTTACAATTATTTCAGTTAATTAAACTTTATCTAGAAGTTTAGATTTTAAATCCTACCTTCTTTAGATATATATCAGATATTTCAAATATTTGGAACTTGACTGTATGTTCAACATATATGTCCTTTAATCTATCTTTAATACTCCATCATATTAGTTTTGTAATGTTCTCCAAAACACTAATGACAATGGGAATGATTATTTTTGAGGACAAGATTAGAAAGTAAGATAACTGGGTAACATTTAGGAAACTCCTGTTATATGTATTCTTAATTATAGTAGTTAATCTCTGCTTGTTGATTTTCCATTACACTGATGTCAGTCATAAAGCCCAGACAGGATAAGAGATTAATATGTGAGCTCTTTTTAAATCACTAGAGTGTGACAGGACCAGTGTGCATGTGTGTTTCTGAGAGAGACAGAGATGTCAGTACCACTTGCTTCAGGATTGAACCTGATGGACAGAGAGACAAAGGGACTGTGTGTGCATGATGGAGACGGAAAGACAATATAGATGTTCCTTAAGGCTATAAGAGCGGAAGCTGACCAACAGGAGGCGGTAAGAATGTTGGACAGAAACAAAAGGAAAACAGGCCTCAGAAGACCTGCAGAAACAAAGCAAGATTTTATTACCCTAGCTTTATGTAAATCACTTTATTTGTTCATCTTAAAAATGCCAGGTTTTGCATGCAAATTTGCTCTTTGTGTGGACAGAGGAAGATGGAGATAAAATGACAGATGTATAATAACTCATACTGAATGAAAAAGTAAGATGAAAATTAAAAGGCTTCATCATCATTGTCAAGTATGTTTCATGCCAAATATTAACATGAATTATGTAGCAGTGACAGTTTTGTTTTGTTGTTTCATTTATTTTGTAATAAAGCATAATTTTGCATCACCAAATGAAAAAAGGACCGTAAAATAACTGTTTCCAAACAGGTTTCTTGAAACACTTTCCATGTGTGCCATTTGGTCAGACAAATATAGTCTTGCCCCAAAATCACACCGTTGGTCAGGTTGCTCAGGATGCTTTAACAAACACGTTTCAGCACTGCTACATGTTTTCAGAGAAATCAGCCGGCTTAGTTAACCAAACATATTTTGACTTTGGCTTTTAATATTTCCTTAAATGTATAAATGCACAAGCAGAAGTATGCTTGTGTTTTGAGTTTTTGAATTCACTTCTGGTGAAGTTGGTATTCCTGTTAATGAATCTTGTGTATACTGATACATTTTGAATTAATTAGGCAATTAATTAATTAATTCTTTTTTTTGTTTGTTTTGTTTTTGCAGAAGAACAGATTTTGTTGCAATGCCAGTCCTGTAATGACAACTTTCAGAAAATTCAGAATGGTAATATAAAAGGCAATGTTCACACTTGTAGTTTGGTTTGTTTGGTTAATTTGGAAAAAATAAAAATTTTAGTCACTATATGAAAACATTCTTTTAATGAAGTCTATTTAATTTAACTTTAATGTAAAGAAAACTTAGTCGAACTTGGTTTTGCGATATTCCTTAATCACTGTTATGCAGTTTACTTACTCAGATTAAAGGTTTCCTTTTGCTGCTGATCTGAAAACAGTTTTGCAGCTTGCCTTCTGATTGTCAAGGTTTAGACTATGGTAAGAAGACCATGTTCTGAGCCCGCACAAAAGGGCAACGTCAATCTTGCCATTCTCACAACCTTTGCCTTGGAGAATGACACTATTGGTCATGATGACACTGTTTATCATGTCACTCATAAGGTTTGTTTCAGGTCATTGACTCCACCAAAAACAGGGATGGTTCATTGCATTCTTGTCTGCAGTAAGCAATCAGAGGGTTTTTAACCACACTCATTGCCCCTTTGTTATATATATATATATTTTAATTATATTAATATTAAGAGACTTATGTTTTAGATAGCATATTGCCTGTTTTTGCTAAATTTCGACAACAAAAATAATTCCAAACACAGCCACAGCACTGCTTTTGTGTTTCTGAGCAACATGCCGGTGTTTCATTCCTGAATGAACCGTTTAAATGATTTGGTTCAATCGCAATGACTGACACCTACTCGCGGTTTTGATTTCACATTTGAATGATCTTATATATATATAATTTCAAACATCAGTTTTCAACATTTTGTGTTTAAAATATCAAAACATTTTTATGCATTTCTAACTGCAGGTTAAAGTATTCCATGTTCCTCAGAGCTGTATTAAATACTGGGTAAATACATTTAAATGCCACTTCAGAGGCAGCTTCTGTGTTTCCTCTGCTTTGAGGAAATGCATTTTGTCACATTTTTGGCCTCAAGGTCCACCCTATTTCACCAAGGTCCACTCACCTGAAAATGTCTGGCCTCGCCACTGGTCTATTCATAGAGTCTTTTGAACATTTATGTAAGACATCTTGCTTCTCGTGTTTACCTCTTGTTTCAAATCATTGTGGCTGTCTTTGTTTGGCTGACGAAATAAAATGTTTCTGTTTTAGCACTCACAGTATAACAAATTAGTTTGTTTTTCAAAGTTGTGAATACATTCATTTTTTCCAGATGGCCTATAAAACCCTTCCAGTTTTAAATGAAAATGCCATACCATCTTGGCATAATAACCCAATGGATGAAATGTGAATCATTTTTGAGAGGAAAAAAAAAAAATCTAGTACACATTTTAATGTACATTGAATTTCTGTGGCCTTGACTTTTGTGGTCACCTCAGATTTAAACAGTGAGTCTTTCTCTGCATCAGCATCATCTGAGGAGAACATCTCCATACAAAATGTGGCAAGTGACAAGAGCTTAGGAACAGGGACATGTGGAACAACTTTGGTTGTGGGCACGGAAACAAAGAATATGTGTTCCTGCTTTTAAAAATGGAAGGCCTATATTTTAGAGAAGGGTTTGGGCCTTTGAGAGCAGCTTGTTTGTTTAGACTGGAGGTAGTAATGTGGTAGAGGGAAACCAGGGAGACATGCGAGGAATGCAGCCAAAGCCTGACTTGGCCCCATCAAAGCTGAGGCCTGCTGCCCAGGACACTGCTGCCCTTCTCAGAGCTGTCCTCCACCAATGCTCCCCTCCATCTACAGAGAAAGAGCCTCTCTGACAGCCCTCTATGGAGCCTAATGGCCTCTCAGAACCTGAACAATGAGAGACAGTGTGGATGGATTGAGACCGTTTGCCTCCTGGTATCTGTTCACGTCTTGCTTCAGGCAGAGGAGGGTCTCAGAAGATGATGAAGCTGTGTTTGCTTTTCTAGTATAGAAGGTGCAAAATTTTAGTTTTTACATATGGCAGGGCCATAACCACCATAGGCATCGAAGGGGACGGAAGGGGACGGATTGGGGGGAAGACCCCCAATATTTAAAAATTGCCAATCTGCCCACCCCCCAATATTTAAAACTGCTGCACTACACAGCGCTCAGTTTTTTTATGATGACATAACGGTTTAAAAGTTACATTGTCAGCGTGCTCAGCAAGCTAACAGTCCTCGTCAATGTCACAATAATTGAGCTGGCCAATTATTAGTCAGTCCGCCCCAAAGTTCAAGACATGGTTATGGCCTTGGCATATGGTATTTATTTATCTGTAACAAAAGCTACAGGGATCTCAGGGTGACAGCATTACATTTATAAATTACAATATTTAATCATAAATGAATAATTGCACAAAATATAGATTGACAATGAATAAATGAAACACCCTAATTCAACTGAAAAGATTCAGTTGTTGTTTAAAAAGTTGGGTAAATACTGTGAATAGGGACAGAAATAAATTTGAATCGGAATAAATTCACATTAAATCATCTTAATTATCTGATTCAGTAAATCAGTGAAGAGAGAGTCTGTTCTTTGAGACTTAGTTTTTTTTATCCGAATGAACTGATTCATTTAAATAAATGAAGAGAAAACATATTCTAGAAGAGTTTTGAATATAAAGACGAATATTTTTCACCAATTCATTTTGATTTGTCTGAACAGTCTGGTCACTAAAATGATTGCAAAGACAATGGACTTTCGAGAAAGTCATTAGACATAGGGGCTTATCTTTAAAATCATTTTGAATCACTTTTTAGCTTATGAGCAATATGAATTATGAGCAAAACTACACTTTTTCAACACTGAAAACAAGTAAGTTATTGTCTTTTTACTGAAAAAAGTTAAGAATGAAATGAATCTTTTAGATTATTGACACTACAGTTTTGCCAAGGTGTAGTCATGATTTGCAATCTGGAAGTCAGAACCATCTGCAGATTTTTCAGCCCATTATCTTCTGGGGGATATCCACTATCCTCGGTTGGTGGTCAACTAGTTGATGTAAATGTATGTTTTTAAAAACTTTTGACATTTACTATTGAAATAATTATAGTGATAAAATAAACCCTTTAACCCAGAGTTTTGTAGTAACTCATCAGATAATTTGCTGCCTCTGAAGGCTGTCATTTAGTTTACGATCCCCAGTTTTTCTCTCTATTTATAAAGTCTCTCTATTATACCTACCTCTATCCAGATTTTAAAAGTCACGTAGTTTATTCTAGACAAAACTAGCTTGGACAGTTGGCTACATGCCAGCCATGTTGTAGTTTTGCCAGCCGGCCAGCTGAACCTAGGTGGCGAAGAGGTTCAGGAAGATTGGAAGATTTCCTTCCCCCTTCAACACCAAAGGTAAAGCCAGGGATTTCTTGCAGAGTGTGAGAAAAAGATTAATGTTAAACCAAAGAGCTGAGCAAACACATCTTAAGGTGAAGAAACAGCTTCTGTCTGAGCATTTAAGCAAACATACTGTGTGCTGTCTCATGTGGATCCGACCGTCTGCCATGTCCTCACGGTCACTAGCCCAACTGTCACCTCTCGTTGTAGTGCCCACCGCCAACAACGTGCCCGGGAGCACCAGAGTCGGCGCCGTTTGTTTGGCTCAGGCTAAGAAAGCATTGACAGTTTGTTTTAATTAGTCCCATGCTGGGTCTCCTCACTGGGCTCCGTATGTGAAAGCTGGCCCTCACTCATCACCCTGCCAAACAGGGGTCCAAATCACATGATCTGAGTTCTCTGCACCTGAGGAAGATAAAATAAGCAAATGAACCATGCCTTTTCAGTTCATCTTAATGCCATTAGCGCTTATAAGAAAACATTTTGTAATGTGAATAGATTGTTATGTGCACTTCTCCTAAATTTCACAGGCCACATGTTGTTTGTTATATATAACAATATAACCTTGATATGCGCACACTATGGACTTATTCACATTTGTATCTTGACCTTGGCCCCTGTAATTAATAACTTCCATGACACAGAGATGCAGGTACAAAGCCTTGACCTGACAATAATAACAGGATCTCATGGCTTCTGGCTCCAAATTGCAGGGGTGGGCAATAGCTTTGATATTTGTGGTGATGTTTGAGGATCAAACATCTCTCGTGTACCTCATTCAACAAGCTTATCTAACCTCTTTAAACCAGAGGCTCCTCTCTTATGCTACGATAAACTAGCAGCGCCTTGCTTTAGAGCTCTGTTTGCTTTATGTAACAATTACATTTCCAGATGGAAGTCCAGAATGCACATAACAAAATAAGCAGTGAGGGCTTGCTGAAGTCTAATTTCAGTGTAATATACACTTTATAACATATGTCTCTTAGGTTTTAGAGTACCCTCAGAAATGAAAATATTTACTCAACTTGATGTAGTTCCAAACATGTTGGACTTTTTTTTTTTTTTTGTGAAACACAAAAGGACATGTTTTGAAAAATTATTTTCTCCATACAATGACAGTTTATAGCAACCACTGGCTGTTGATCTCCATAAAGGAATAAAAAAAGGACTGACATGCTAAAGTTCCAAGTCTTCTGATGTCATATGTTCTGAAAAAGCCAGAACATCCTGTATTGTTTATAGTCATACAAATGAAGTCTTTTCTATGCAGAAGTCATGACGTACCCAAATGCATTTTATAATACTACACGGAAGCCATAGAGGGACCCGGAGGCCATTTGAGAATCATTGATAGATGCTAATTGATACACAGTTCAAAGATCTGGCTTGGGTTTTATTAAAACCCTCACAGGCACTAAAGCCCTTATCATATCCTGTCATTTGACCTCCTTTAAATCCAGTTTTATGCACACAACGCAGGCAAGGCAGGGCACTGCGGTTACACCAGAACACACACACCAAAAAAATAAAAAATTAAATCGGGTAAAAGAGGCTTCCTGTCCGGTAATTACACACTGGTCTCGGAGACCACAGTTTGGAAATTCAAGTTTTCCGTCAACTTCCCCAGAACAGACTTTGCAGTTGGGAAAACAGGGAGGTTGACGAGCCCCTCCGCCGTTTCCTGTTCTGGCCTGCCGGGCCAGACGCGTGCGAGTCCTAAGCACATGTCCGGTTTACTGTAACGGCACTCATTAAGACTGGAGGTACGCACAGGAAACAGGACATGGGCCCGTCTCTCAGCATTCTGTTTGTTTAGCTCAATCTGCTGCACCCCAGCCACTCTCAGAGAGAGAGAGAGAGAGAGAGAGAGAGTGAATGTATGTGTGTTGAAGGGAGAGAAAAATGTTTCCTGGTTTTAAGCAAATGCGACTATTACTGAGGTATTAATGCCTGCAGATTGCATGCTTGTTCCTGCCCCCGCATCCGCCCGCACTTCTCCATCCACAGCCGTGAAATTGGGACCATGTGTTCTGTGCACTGCTCCAGTCCGGCAACAAGACACAGGGCTGTTTTTCTTTCTCGTTCCTTCTGCCGGAACTGTGGTCTCGGGAAAAAGTTGCGCTAAACACACACACACATGCCTCGTGCATCCAATACAAAACACACGTTCAGTGTCATTATGTTGTCTGTGGGATCTCAGTGGACGTATTTTCTTGTAATTCATTTCAAGGAGTGCCCTTATTTATGTTGGTGTTATTACGTTAGTTATTATGGAGAACATTCATCATTATCTTACTTCATCCTCCCTAATTGTAAAACTGTGGTTGTATCTTGAACTCCACACTCATGCTAAATATATCAACTGCTTGGAGCGGCTGGAACAACACATGTATCAGTGGATCTGCTATAGTTTGGCGCATAAATACAGATTTTTTGTGATGATATCACATAAGATCTTTCTCAGTCCTGATAGTATCAACTTCAAAGAGGTTTTATGGGACAGTTCATCGAAATTCCGTGTCAGCCATGTTTTTTTATATTAAGAGCTCTCAGCAGGGGTGTGGGTGCATTTTGGGGTGCTCTTGTTGAGCATGCAAGGTTGAAACTTGACCTAAAAAAAGATTAGAACATGCATATCACAGGCTGACATTTCTAAGTTGCTGGTGATATTTCTTTTTTAACCAGCTGTGGACGCATCGGGCCTCGTGCTGAGAGCTCAGATTGATGAGTTAATAATCTGGAATGGGAGTGCCGTTGTATTTGTCCTCTGTCACAGTCTATAGACTTTGATTGTGTTGACTTGTCCTGTCCAGCATTGGTTTTCTTGGGGGAGTGTGGGAAGACCTCGGTTTCCCAGCATGCCAAGCAGTGATGCACACATGGACTCACATACGCTGGATTGATGAGCTTCATAAGAGCACCATCACCCCAACCTCTAACCTCTCTCAGATCACGTTCTCTCTCTCCTTACCTCCATCTTTCTTTCGCTCTCCATATCTTCTTCTGGTTCAGGCATCTTTTCTGTTCCCACCTCAGTTTCCGTTTTGCACATGAACTTTCAACCTTTCTTTAACCCAATGCAGTGATTAAAATAGAAACAGATTTGAGCTGAAATCAGTCTCCTCCCACTACAATAATGCTTGAGGAATGTGCCAGGATTGAGCAGTTAATAAAGTTGTTGCATTTAGCTAAAAGCACCTAGAATCCGCGATAATATTATGTTAATGTTATAGTTAAATGAGACTGATATTTGTTTTATCTATCTATTTTTTATTTATTTATTCTTAAAAAACCTGATTATTCACTGTAAAAAAAAACAATTATAATGTGGTACACTGTTTCATGCATTATAAATTATCAACTAAATAACCTTTTCTGTAACAAATGCAAAATAAAAATCGTGATCATAGCAGTCATTTGTACATAACTGATGACAAAACAACTAAAATATAAAAAAAATGTATGTTTCATACAGACTACTTGAAATCTACTTTTACTGATTTTTACTGTAAATTAAATAGTTGCTCACTTTTGTTTTAAAAAAGATAAGTATATATCAGATCAGGTATAAAGCTCCTTTAGTATAACAAACAAGTTATTTTTATAAATGTAAATGACTGAAGTCTTGAGAACATTAGCTTAAAATGCTCTTAAATTGAAATGATCAGCACAGATGAAGACGGAGACATGCCAGCTTTGATATCTGCAAACAAATGGCCTCTCTGATATGACCCTTTCACTAGATAAGAGCGAGGTCACAGGAGAGCATCTCTTAGGATTCATCAGCCCAGGAGGGAGATAGATAGACAGAATGATAGATGAATGAGAAAGTGAGAGATTGACCGGGCATCCACTCCCTGAAGCCCAGCGGAGATCTGACCCCTCCACCTGGGTAAACATTCAGTCTTGATCAGGGGGCTGAATACTCAGGCTTTAGGGGGGCGAGACAGTGTATTTGGGGGGTCAGTTCTCCACAGGAAGTGCTAGCTATCTGGAGGGTCAAGTTTATTTTTCCTGTTTGGTTGGGTGAGGGTTGATCTGGTTTTAGGAAGGGTGACAGGGGCAAAAGGTTGGTCAAGGGTTGAGAGAGAGGATTGTAATATGCAGACTAGTGAGGACAGGAGATCAGACATTGAAGTGGAACAGCATAGGATCATCTGGTCCGAGTCAGGATGTAGCCAAACAGGAAATACAACAAATGCTTAGTACTTACTGTAACACATGTCTTGGCTCTTCAACTTATCTCTGTGACTGACGTAAAGCTCATCTTCTGCCAGTCTTTACAGGCTGGGAATCATTTCATGTTGAACAATGATGAAAGGAAACCGAGTCTCTCCAGAACCAGATGGTTTTTCGGAAATGTTTATAGTATAATAATTCAATTATCATATAAAAGGTTATGAATTTGTTTTTCTATGACACCTAGATCATGAAAAGACTAGACTAGGTCATTACAAGGTTGTTTTTTGTAACACACTAGAACCATAAACTTTGAGTCAAGTGTCACTGATGAGACCATGGTATATTTTTTGCTTCTGTCTTGCACCTCTTTAACTGTAAATTTTGTTGCTTAAATACTTACTTTGCACTATGGACATCATTAAATGTTTACAACACTTCCCTGACTGCACTAGAGCAATACTACTAAAACAATCAACACATTACCCATAATCCTTGTCTAACAACAGGAAGATCTTTAATGTTGATTGACTAAATTCCTTGGATGATTTACTTAACAACAAAGTGTTTGTCTATAGAAACTTCCAATCAACAACCTTCCACCAGTCAATGGAGTTACTAGCCAGGTTCACGCAGCAGCACACTACATTTGTTAGTCCTGTGTTTGAGTCATCGATATGGTTGCGTTCACACATATTTCGATTGGAAATCATGCCTCAATTAAATTTTTTGTGGCAAATGTTATAAGACTATTACAACATAGTTTTGGACATCGCCATATTTTTTTATAAAAAGTCGCTATGGTTACAGATGATAGTCACAAACAGAACATAGGCTTGATTTCAGTTGCACATATATACAACAGTTTGCAAACATTTCTAACATTCCTAAGCTGCTGCATGAGCTGGACACTTTCAATAATGTCTCAAACTGTACTCAAATTTGCACAGACATCAAAATCTGCATTCAAACACCAGACATCTCAATATCAACATTTCTTGTTCTTCCAGGAGCATTTTATACACTGCAAAAATAATCTTGTTTAGCCTTTTTTTTCTCTTACCCCATTGGCAGACATTGTCGCTTGTTTTAAGCAAAAACTAACAAAGTTTTATTTTTCAGAAAGTAAGTCACATAATATCTTAAGTAATTTTACTTAAGATTTTGACCTGCGTCCTGATTTAAAGGGATAGTTCACCCAAGAATGAAAATGTTATGTTTATTTGCTTACCCCCATTGCATCCAAGATGTAGAAGACTTTGTTTCTTCAGTAGAACACAAACCAAGATTTTTAGCTCAAATCATTGCAGTCTATCAGTCGTATAATGTAAGTGGATGTGAATCACGACTAAAGCATTCACTGAAACAAACAAACAAAGCCTATTTGTTATTTATTTTATTTTATGTTATTTGATAGATAGGTGGCGGTAATGCACTTATAAGTCTGCTATCCGCCATAAAGTAAGAAGAAGAAGCCTCCTCACGCCCTGCTGTTGAGTTCAAAAAGTTCGGACATTGTGTGAATCAGAAGTAAAAAAAACTATATAAATACTGTTCAGTTTCTTGCACAGACCGATTATTTTGTGTCTTAACACGCAGGGTTTAATTTGGTTTAGTTTGTGTTTTTTATTTATTTTTATTATTAAATGTTTTAACCGTGATTCCCATCCACTTACATTATACGACTGATAGACTGCAACGTTTTGAGCAAATAATCTTGGTTTGTGTCCTACTGAAGAAAAAGGGTCAACTACATCTTGGATGCCCTGGGGGTAACCAGATAAATATCAAATTTTCATTTTTGGGTGAACTATCCCTTTAAGGATTTTTAGATATTTATATCAGAAAACAAAACGAAAATACTAAGTTTTTTTTTTTTTGTAGACTTACTATATGTCAGCTATTTGTGTCTAATTTATTTCTCAGATTTTTGAAGAAACATCTGAGAAAGTTTATATTTTATGAGTAGTTCTGCTATTTGTCTATATAACTCCTTCTAGCCACAATCAGTAAACTGAGACATGGGTTTTAGATACAGTTCAGGTCATGGGAACATGAGGCTTTTATCTTCAGGGGTCTGCCTGATTGACCACGGCAAAACCCAGTGAAGGATATAAGGGCTCCTTTTGTAAGACTTGCATTAAACCACACCATCTCCCCAGTGTTGTTTTATACTCCTCGTCTCCTGTTTATCTAACATCCTATCCCACTGCTATGGATAACACTATCCCAAAAGCCTTAATCCGATTCTCCTTTGCCATAGAAATGACATTGGCAGATAAAAACAAAGGCCTATCTCTGCTGGGTACCTTGTAGGGCCAGGTCATAGATAGCTGGTTATAGGACAGTGTGAAGGTTGTCTTCCAGTCCTTGAGATAGTACTTTACGCACTGTAACAGGGCGGTCGTGGTGCACTTTGCATCATCAGCAGGGCTTTGATTGTGTCTTTGTTCGGAAGCGGACCATATCGCAGTTGTGTTTCTAATTAAGCCGCAGAGATGGAGACAGACAGGCTGCCGGTTGCCTCCGACACTCTGGTGTGGCGCTGCTGTAAAAAATGTACTCCCCACACCCCCTTGCCCACGCACAGTCTGTGACCCTAATCTTTCATTCCTGTGCTGGAATTCGGGTTGAGTTCTTGGAGCTGTCAGTATTTGTTAGTTGTCATATTAAATTTTTAATTGTGTGTGTATATTAGGGGTGTAACAGTACGCAAAATCACGGTTCGGTGCGTACCTCGGTTTTAAAGTCACGGTTCGGTTCATTTTCAGTACAGTAAGGGAAAGAAATGCAAACATTAAACTACAGGTTGTTTATTACAATAATTTTTTTTTTAACAATTTGTTTACTTTTTAATAAAATATATATAAAATAAAAAAAGAATAAGAAATAAAATACTGCTGCAAAGTTCTCCACTAAATAAAATACTCTCAGTCTCAAACCAATATCATATATTAAAATATAATGAAAAATAGAAATAAATAACTATGATTACAGTGCAGCATTACCAATCCCAGCTTGTAGGCCTTATCATATTTAAAAAATATATATAACTTTTTCAAAGTGTAAAGTGCAGCATCAACAGTTTCAGTTTTTAGACCTGCTCAGATTTCGTTATTGCGTTGGCCCGATCGGAATTAAGAGCAAAGGTCTGTTTAAATGCCGACGGGAGCTGCGTTTGAATTACAATCGTTTTTTTCCTAGTTGTAGTGATGTTCACACTCAAGTGATGCTTTTTGAAAACCTTATTGCACCTGTCAAACATAGTCTATTTTGCCGTCAATGCTGTTGACGGTGTCCTTTATCAGTAGGCTTTATATTTATGCTCAACATGAAGTATAGATATTGTTGTCGTGAAGACAAGATCCTGGTCTGTCGGCACCTCTGCGGCCTCCCTCTATGTCACCTACAGTAGCAGCGTCAGGCACGATGGTGTGTAAAGACCACTGATCTATAATATAGATCAGTGGTAAAGACACAGAAAACGCGAAGCAGCCGTCACGTAACTGACACGCAGCAGAAACGCCACGCTCACGCCACGCAGCCAGTGTGTCACCGGCCTTAGAATCAGCTGCAGGGTGGGATTTGCGCTGAACGCGGAGACTTCCGCCACTTAATATGTTCTTTTGGAAACACGAAAATGTACCTATGTTCCGCACACAAAATATTGCATTCGGTCATTCAGTACACACGTGCACCGTACCGAAAGCCCTGTACCGAAACGGTTCCGTACGAATACACGTACCGTTACACCCCTAGTGTATATACATCACAGTTGTGACTTATCTGCAAGAATGAGAAGCTTCAAGTAAGATCAGGTAGTCAAAACTGTGATATGATGCTGTTAAGGTGTAATAAAGAACACATAATCTGTAAAATCAAAGTTGTCTGTATTATGCTAATCATCTGACTGTATATACTGTACATATACCAGTCAGAAGTTTACAATTATATTTATTCTAGCACCCACAGACAATTCAGCAAACTTAATTAAAAGTTAAAAAGTCTCCTTTTTCTTATCCTTTCTCTGTATTTCTGCGCTGCTATGTCCTCTCCCCCATTCATGCATCAAAGCCCCCCTTATCTGTCCCCCTGAGGTTCTGCCACAGGGAAGAAGGTGAGTGGACATGTTGCTGCTTATCTTGTTGGGGAGGCCACGGCGATAAGGCTTAGCTCTCCCATTCATCTGGCCAGTTTCATGCTGACCCCGATTCTCCCACTGCTCAGCCTGTGGCACCCATTAAAATGAGAATATAGATTACATCAGTCTTCAAAGTATGTAAGTAGATTTCTCTCTTTGGCACCTAAAGCTAAAACAAAGTTGAGAGTGGCTGACCATAGCTTTCCCTCTTGAAAACTGGTACTTCTGGTACAAAGCAAACAAACAAACAAAAAAAAACATTATTTAATAGTTTTTTTGTATAATGAATTGCTTCCAGCATAACATTTTGCTTTTATTCCCTAATTTTTAAATGCACAAAATATATTTAGTGTAAAATATAATTTCATCTCAATTAATATGAGGTCCTGAAAACTGTTCCTAATAATAAAAACAATGCAAATCCCACAGCATGTCACACTGAAGAATACCAATGACAGCTTCTCATTTTTAATAATTTTGTCTTTGTATGGTTACATATTCATTGCTTTCTTTCTACATTGCAGTACACACTTTTATACATGTCTCATCTTATCTCTGATGATGTAAAATAGGAAACCCCACCAAATGCTAACCGATAATCTATTTCAGTGTTTGCTTCCCATAAGAGAGGTGTCTTTGTCTCATGCACTTTCAAATCTTCTCGACCACTCCTCTGCAGGACTATCTCTGTTGATATAGCTCTGTGAGATCAGGCCTAGCTCTTGGAGCCAAGCCGTCCCACACAGACTCCTATCCACCCCAGCAGCCCTGATAAAATGGCACAACAGAGGGGGGCTGCAAAGCGGCAGGACAGCATTGATAATGCCCGGGGGGAGAGATCACAGGAACACATGCCCCCTTTGATAAAACATGCTGTACTACTGGAGAGCATCACTTACCATGTTCACATATCTTACAGTCCTGGCCGCTGAAAATTACTGGTGATGTGTTGGCTGCAATTATGCTATTCCTATATCCTGCTCAGGAATGTACAGTAGATCTGTGTGTGTATACATATGTCACACTGAAAGTAAGGGGCTTTAAACTTTGCTGAAGCCAATTTCCTATGTAGCTTAGCTTGTAAAACAATTAGATGATGAAATTTATCCACAGAAAAAGGGTTATTATGCTACAGGGAGTACTTATGCTCTTAGAGGCAAATAGATTGTTGTGTATTTTGGAACTAACACACATTGTTTTTTAAAAGAATATCTCGTCTTCTGCATATCAGATGTTTTCTTGACAGTTTGAATAGCCGTGTGATGAAAAACAGTTTTTTTTGTGCCAAAAGTGATGTGATGCAACCTACAAGTGTTTAAGAATTGCGAAAAATCCCAGTTATGTTTTAGGATGAAAATAAAATCTAATTATGTGGCTACATGACACATCTTCAAGTTGTTTTTGTGGGCGAAACCAGATGTGACATCAAATACACTGAGCTACAGATTGTGGTTCACTCAGAGACCGAAATAGCACATTTAGTGTGAATAGAACTGAAAACTGTTAAAGTCCCACCCATGTTTTATAGAGTCGAGAGGGTGCTGTATTTTATTCAAGAGCCAACAATAATAGAACATGAATGTTGTCTTAACATGCTACCAGTCGACTGGTGCTATATTGTAAAAAAAAAATAGCATTTGAGATGTTTTGTTGCACATTTTGGGGGGATTCACCACAGTTAAATAAGGCATTCAGGCTGTGAGTCTCTAAGTCTTCTGGCGGGCCAAGAAAAAATAACTGAAATGTTTGTTGACGCCATTCTTCTACACCAAACCACAAAGTTGGGTCTCTTAGATGGCAGTTTCTATGCTGTACTAGAGCTGCATTCGGGAAATCTGAATATACTCTCAGACCTCTACCATTTTAGTAGTGGGTCTACATTAAATATACCTTTGCCTATGAAAACTGGCACTGAGGTGAGATGGCCTCAGTTAAGCCTTGTATCCAGTCACTCAACTGAAGGAGGGAGAAATGCCTGGTGTGTGTAGATGTGGTATAACCATGGGCATGCCCCTGTTCCTGCCTCGTCCAACCTACCATTCACTCTGAACATAAAGCTCCATCTCGTCATGTGTAATAGCCACAAAACACTTGTTGTGTAGCACCCTCCCTTTTACCGTTCTGCCCACATCACACTCTTTAGTACCAAAAATAGCCATGAAGAGTTTCCTGTGTGTTTAAGAGACTCTTTGAGATTTTGTGGAGGTTTGAGGGCTGTGCAGGAGCTAGCATGAGTTCAGTTTGCATCAAGACAAATAGGCAGAAATATGTCAGAAACTGTCATCATTTACTTTCATGTCTCCTTTCAAACCTGTATAAACTTCAGTCTTTAATGGGAGGGGGACATTTTTTTCAATGTAAGAAAAAATTAATTAGGGTGAATAAATGATGAAAGAAGTTTCATTTTTAAATTTTGCATTAAAGTAGGACCTAAAATGGTAGTTTTTTTGAATTATGAATCAGTGTTTATTTACAGTTTATAAATACCTGAATTAATCAATGTAAAAAAAATACATCAGACTTTCCAATGCCACGTATGAGAGACAGGATAGTTTAAAAAAGAGCTTTTGAATTTATCCACAATTATTGCCATTCACACCAGTCAAAAGGGGAGCATTTACAATATGCAACAGAGCTTTTTTTGTTGAAGGTGAAATAGTGTGCCTATTCAGGATTCAGCCAAGGGAGCATGGAATATTCTGATTTACTGCACCAAATAAATGTCTGAATGCTGTTAAAGTCAGCTTGTGTAGTTTTACATATACAGGTTGTGGAATAATGTCCAACTAATGAATGTTAATGAGTGTTCATGTAGGAGGATGGGGGTTTCCCAAAAGATTTTTACCAAATGAAACTGTGCATATACAGTGTATTCCATATAATTTCCTTTGCTAACACAAGTTCACTCTTGAGGTGAGTTACGAGAGGTGTCAACCCCTGATTGTTTGAAAGAAGTGTTAATGACATTCAGGAAGGTCACAATAATCTGCCAATTCAATTGACTGACTTTCTTTATTGGATCCATCTTTCCTCCATTTTCTTTCTTTAAGATTTTTGTACACAAAGACGTCTTTGAGCCAGGAGGGTTCAGTCTCTACTGCCCCCTAAAACTCAGGGAGAGGGTCAGGAACTATGAGGACATTGTGTAGAAGCTTGGGAGAGTGATCGGACTGAAGTGAGGAGGGAGCTCCGGAGGAGAAAGAGGAAGCCGTCTGAGTGAAATTTACAGTCCTAATAAATCCCCTCTCTTTAGCCTCTAACCCCCATATCTGCCCACCGGCTCCCTAAAAACTTAATCACTCCCTTGTTGCCCAATCCATCGGTAGTCCTCGGTGAGGTCTATGCTCTCCTTGTGTCCCACTGCATGAGGCCAACATCGGCCCTACTGTAAAAGCAAACAGCTTCCTCATTATCACCTGTCTGTGCCGCCACACTTGCCAAGAACTCCGGCCCACCCCTAAGTGATTCAGACAGATGTGGAGACTACCCCATTGGATTTACTTATAGTGATAGTTAAAGGGGTCATATGATGCTTTTTTAAAGATCATTATTTTGTCTATTTGGAGTAACAGAATATTTTGACATGCTTTAATGTTCAAAAAACACATTATTTTTCAAATACTGTACATTATTGCAAGTCCTCTATGCCCTGCCTCTCTTAAACGCATGGTTTCCTACAGAGTCCCTCCTTCCGACAAGCACAATCTGCTCTGATTGGCCAACTGACCCAGTGCATTGTGATTGGCCAAACACTGCAAGCACTCGTTGGAAATGTATCGCCCCTTTCCATAATCACGAGCTTCAACTTTCAAAATAAATGTAAAGACAGTTAATAATGTCCTTAGTTTTACCATCAGTTCAAGCCCGAAAGAGGAACAGAGTGGTGTGACAGACACAGTGATGAAGCTCATATGTGTTTGCAGTAACGTTACACAAACCACTGACGGTTATGACAGCTGACTCCACTGTGTGACCCTGTCTCTCACTCACTCTCTCTCTCTCTCTCTCTCTCTCTCACACACACACACACAACGCGCAAAACTCTGCATTTGAACATTCAATAGCAAATACTTAAACTAATAACAAAACATACATACAGAAGCTGATTCAGAAGTGCCAGATTGTCGTAGCAAAGTCAGAATCACCTCCTCTCCTAGGTTCCCGAAACGGTCGTCCATAAAACGCGTTGCTGTTCTGTTGTAAGTAAATTTAAAGATCTACTTTCGGAAAGCCAAATAATGTACTTTTGCTTTCGCCTAGATACACACAGCATCTCCCTGACATGACTGCTTCAACACTAACAGCGTTTCTGAAACCACGCCCTCTTTCTTTGCATAAACATTTGTGCGGCATTACACAAATATTTCCACATAGTGACGTAGAGATGTGGGGGGAGTGTTTGAATGAGACGTTTTAGGGGGGTGTGGCAGAGTCTCAATTTTGATAAAGAATATCTCTTTGGATTTGCAACTTTACAGATCTTCTTCATGCACCACGAGCTTGTAGCACTCCAAAGAGAAAAGAAAAATCGCATCATGACATCTTTAAGAATTGGTGTGAACCATATGAACACTATGCACAAGTTATGCATCTTTTCTCTTAATGGCATTGCTAAGAGATGGACAAGAACCCTGTTCCATGGGGTGGAAGAGTAAATCTGAGAGCATAAGTTAGGGAGTTTGGCACTGTCTTTATCCTTCTCGAGTTCCGCTTTTTTATCTATGAGCTGTTAAACGGAGAGGGAAGGTTTTCATTAGCGTCTGGCCGG
This sequence comes from Carassius carassius, assembly GCF_963082965.1. Lineage (NCBI taxonomy): Eukaryota > Metazoa > Chordata > Actinopteri > Cypriniformes > Cyprinidae > Carassius > Carassius carassius. The sequence continues at coordinate 23,571,308 of NC_081790.1, read as the reverse complement.
GTTTGGGAGTTCCATTGGGAAGCAATGATGATCCATCCATAGCCTCAATCCTCCCGTCTCCAGGCCAGAGAAAATCAAAACACCGCAAATAACATTTACCACTCATCCTGATTACGGAAATGATTACAGAAATACAAGATGCAATGTGGTTTTTTTCATTAGAAGTTCACTGACATGCCCTGAAAACGTCCTGTGGTCATGAGCGAGTTTATCTGCAGTACTTTCTCAACGTAGAGTAAAAGGTTCACTGAATGATGCACCAAGCTGAGACTGTTTATTATAGTGTCTGTACACAAACAGAAAGACAAGAAAAAACAAAGAGGTTTTTGGGTACGCTGTAGTTAAAAAGCAAAACAAAAGAATGGTCAAACAAAGCCAGCTTACTTTGCAGTTACTGGGAGACACTTAACTGTGTGGAAACTCGGTTGCCAGGACAAAGAAGAAGTGGAACATAAATCACTGTAAGTGTCGCATTCACACTGCATTTCACAGCCATGCAAACTATCGAAGACAAACCACAGCTTATAAAATGCGCCAAAGTTGCATTTAAAGTGCGGTTTAAGGGGTGATTACTTATTCTCGACATCACAATTTCATCTAACATGTACATTTAAAATTCTCTGTGGTATCTGAGGTCTGTAATTGTTTGAAAACAGATCATGGAGAAATTATTCAGTTGCATGCAATTTTGTTCAGAGTACGTCAGTGGCACTCATATTCAGATATCCAACCCAAGAATTTCCCTCGTTTTCCCTTAACAAGGGTCTCAGGGACATTTTACACACAGACTGATGTCGCCTTTAATTAGGTGAAACACGGGGTTCAGAAGTTACTGTTAATACTATCTGCAGTAATATCTCAGAGCCAGGTACTAAAATATAACTAAATATATATGAATACTAAAATAGATATTAGAAACTGTAAAAACTCTTTCTTTCTGTAAAGCTGCTTTGCAATGATTTGTATCGTGAAAAGCGCTATACAAATAAACTTGAATTGAATAGAGCTGCAATTTATTTGTTTCTGTAGACCTAAAGCCAGACCACTTTCAAATCAAGATTATAGCATCAGAATCATCCAAATGAACTGAGCTCTGACTCACATATACGCTGACTCAGTGGAGTCTCAGTTACGCTGTTCTGAACTATTGTAGTGTTCGTTGAAGTATGTAATTCCATGGACACACATACCAGAAGGTTTGATTTGTGCTTGGCTGCACAAATTGTCTGCGGACTTGGCAGTCAGAGGTCCGTAAAGTCCACCGGGTAGGGTTTTCTATTTGTCATTTTAGGTTTGAAAAAGGTTCTCGCAAATAACTAGCATGGTCAACTCAGTTGTTTTTATAATTTTACAGTTTTTACTGGTTCAAGTCTGCATGTTCTCCCCATGCTGCTATGGGTTTCTTCTGTATGTGCTGGTTAACAAAAAATTCAAATACATGCATTCATAGGTGAAATGGCAATACTAAATTACCGTAGGTCATCCGTCCAAGGTGTTTCTCTGCCTTTAGCCTGAGATGCTGTGATGGGCACCAGAATACCGGTGGTCCCTTTACAAGACATGCAGTTTGGATGGTTCTCAGACTTTAGTAGATGTTTAAGTAGCAGCATTTAGTACTGCTATCATCCTTCCTCTTTATCTTTGTTTTCTTAGTTTCTATTCTAGCCAGTTATCTGTGATATAATGAAGGAGATCTGTTTTCCCCCCACATCCTCTCCCCTTCCTCCTCCAGCTGTCTTCATCTGCCAGTTCTGACACATCGACTGCTTATTTGAAATAGATGTCTCCAAGCGCCAAGAGTCTTACCCGCATGCCCCCAGTGCCAAACCAAAGAGAGACTGTCAGCATGTGATGCATATTTGAGAACCAGATGCGAAAGCATGCTTCAAAGCATTTGAAGGACAAACAAGCACTTTTGTGACCTGGGATGAGCAAGGTCAACCGATTTCGTGCTGTGCACAATTTGTTAGCAACTATTGAGGTGTTAGCCATCATCAGTCTCACTATATGGACAGTCATTTGAACAAACCTCATTAAATCAAAGTACTTTGATGCCTGACTCATCCCACACTGGTCGTACTACAAACATAAATGATACCTTACATTATGCTGTGCGCTTGTTGATGACAGGTGTGTAATTGATCAGAAATGTTGAAAAATTCATACTGGCATACATTAGGAGGGACCTGGTATAATACAATTCATACATTTATTGCACAATATGTACAAAATGTAAGTAGTTTGAGAGAATAGGTAAACTGATTCTATCACATCATTCATAGTCCTTCATGGGAAAAAGGCAAGTGCGATTCATTCAGAATTTACCTATGGAGAAAATTTGTGGGGTTTTTACTTCAGAAAACTGTGAGACTGTTGTACTCTATAAATAAAAAGGAGAAATTCAATGAAACCAAGAGTAATTTTTATTCATCCAATGATTGGTTGGTGTTGCTCAACTGAAGAATTCAAGCTGTAAAGTGCCACATGTAGGGTCACCGTCAAACTGTCTCCCTCACAGAACAAAGTAACCACAAGCCCCCAGAGTACGACATCCAGGAAACACAGCGACCTCAAACACACACTGAACACGTCTCTCTCTACATCCCATTCTGAAGTTTTGTTCTCTTGAGGGAAAGATCTTGTTCACTTTTTTAACCTTTCTCTGGCCTGTGGTTCTGTAGCAGTGAAATCGAAATGTATTCCTGAAAATCTTTTTTCTTTCCTGCTTTCCCTTCCCAAATTTTACTGGAAGGAAAAGCAGAGAAATGAAGTGACATTTTACCCTTGGTTAAGTTATGGAACCTGAGCCAGTGGAGGCTATTCAGGGCCGGATCTTAGTGTTTTGTGGGTTTGTGTATATATGTGTGGATAAGGGAGTCAGGATCCTCCTGTAGCCGGTTAATTCCTCCCTTCATTCTCCACACAGATTCCACAAACAGCTGGCACTGCTCTTAAATGTCACCAGCATTTATTGGAGAATGTATCTGCTTATTAGTGTCAAAAGGGAGCGATTCAATGCAGTCTGCTTCACTTCCCTGGACTCGTCGTCTCTCTCCTCCAAGTCTGTTAGACGAGATAAATAAGGGCCCTTTTCGGTTGAGCGGGAAATCATGCCCCAACCACATCATGTAGACTTTTAAAAATTAATTTTGGGGTAAGATGCTCTGTCTGAACTAATGAATGTGTGGAAGCTATGAAAATCATAAAAAAGCAAACATTTAATTGTTCATGCATACAATAATACATTTGAAACTTTATTTAACTTCAGCTGTACTTTATTTTGGATGGTCGCATGTCTCTGTGATACTCTGGTCATTTCATTCAGCGTAATTCTTAAACAAAATATTAAAATAACAATTTATTAAAATATCTCAAGCTGGATGTGTTACATGTCAAATTTAAATTGGGTTATTGGACAAAGAAAAACAGTACCAGTATATTTTTATATATATTACATATACTGTATTTTAATTTTATTTTTTTTAAAAGTGGCACTGCATCTTTTTGATGTGGTTTAGTATCTTGTATTTTAAAACTTATACTGTTTCAATCTCATAAACTGAATGGATGTTTGGGCCACTCTGGCTGGTTCCAGCAAAGCTTTGTATTCAAAAAGCAGCCAATGAGGCTTTGATTATGTCGTCTGCAGTAATACGAGGGTGTTTTTATTACCTTATTTTTTAACAAGATGAATACAAGCGTCAAAAGAATACAAGCGTCAAATATGTGAGGCCTTTGCTCGGCTATCATCTCTGCTAAACACATGCAAAATCAGTTTGATCTCTCTTTCCATTTTCATGTGCAATTAAGTAAATTCCATAAAAAGACAAGAATGGTATGTTTACAATTCTCTCTTTCCCTTTCCGATTTGTTTTCTTAGCTTGCACTAAAATGAGGTTTGCTTTCTGGGAAGAACCTTTTCACACACCTCTAATCCACAGTCTAGTTCCGTTGCGAAATAGCCTGGATACAAAAAAAGCCACAAAAAATGACTCATTGGCTCAGTATGACTACTGGATGACCACTGACTGGCCGTATGTCATGATGATGTTGAAACATCTGTCGTATTCAATACATATTGTGTACGAGCCGTATCAGTCTGCATGTCTTCGTTAGTTAAATGTGTCCGAATTTTGGAATGATTAGTGTTGTCCTAAGCTTTTGACAATTCAAAATCAATAGTTCACTCATTTACTCACATGTTTTAAACCCGTTAGCTGTTTTTTACCCCAATAGAAAACAAAAGTATAAATTGTTACCCAGGTCAAAAAAAGTACATTATATTACTTATAAAGAAAATAACAATCATATAAAATAATAATTATTGAAATTTTTAATTTTTTTTTCAATCCCACCTGAATCATATGGTAACTTTGATGAACAACCCAAAATTCCTCAATTTTGATGTTTAAAAATCTTATGAATCCATTAATCTTCCACACAACTAGTGATACACTAGCATCATTAGCATCAATAATTTTACACACAAACACACACATTGTGTTCTACACAAACAGGAACCAGTTGTGCCTGGAATCTGGATGTTTACTTGTTATATGACAAGCCATTACGAAATAGTTTGTCTTAAAAAAATTCACCTTTGGTTTTGCACAGAAATAAAAGCATATGGGGTTGGAACTACATAATAAACATGTTTTTTTTTGTAATACTTTGGGAAACTGGAGCCAAACCCTAGCTTGGGCAAAATATTCAAGTTCCCAGTCGCTACTTATTGGAACTTCATTTTGAGTCTTTAAGTTGCTTGTGCAACATTAAGATAAGCAGGTAAGCAGTCTAGGTTCTACTTATCAGAGCTCTAGATCAGCCTGTAAATGCTCAACAGTGAGATTAGTCTCTAGGTTCGCCAATTACTTTATCACCGGCCTCTCTAGTTTGTCAGGCAGCACTTAGCATGGGGTCATTTCCTCAAAAGTGGTCGGCGGCATAGCACTGCAGTCGGCTCGTCTGTCCGTCGGCCTCTACGTAATCCCCGGGGGCCACTCTCTGCCTGGACGAACAGCACCAACCCTGGCCTTCATATCCAGACACTCCCTCCGAATACTGGGGTGGAGGGGTCAGTGACAGGAGTCCATTGTAAGGGACCAGCCGGATCCGAAATGTTGGCCTGCGACTGCTGACGTTGCCACAGCCCACGTCTATCTTGTTTTTAGACAGGACTTTCACTGCACTGGTGTTGAGAGAGGGGCCTCAGACAACCGGCGGCTCAACACTGAGTTTGTGGTTTTAAGGGAGTCCAATAAATTTAAGTGGATACTTATGGTGCCTCTGAGTCTATGGAGCAGGGACCGAGAGGTCTAGACCGAAATGTTAATAGATACATGTCTATACAACAGGATGCAGGGAGCATTTTTTGGGTCAGCCAACTACAGACTTACACTGAATTGTAAACAATGTTTGGCTTGATTTTGAAGGTAAGCATAAATAGAGGGCATTGATCTAGAGAAAAATAACTGGTCATATGAGGGGTTCTGCATTGTAAATGTGGAATCTATAACCCTCCAGATTTTTTCAGTCAGTAAGCAATCAGGTTTTATTTAAGGATTGCTGGAGAAATGTTTGGAAGTGATTAAAGACCAGCACCTTGACCTCGTTTACACGCATTGTAAATGTCATGATCCCAACTTAATTTTTTTGTGAACGCTACAAAACAACATTTGTTTTTGTGAGATCTCAGGCTTTGATTTCAAAACAACAACATTTGTTTCTCTAGATCTCAACTTGATTTGTGTGTGTGTGTGTGTGTGTGTGTGTGTGTGATTTCAACATAAAACAGATCTTAAATTAAAAGTTTATTATTCTAAAGGTTATAAAAATTACAAAGTGCAATAAATATACTTCTGGGTCATTGACAAATCTGTTTCTTTTTATTTTGAAATAGCTCTGGAGGTCAGTGATGTGGTCAGTGATGGACCACATTCACACTGGTGTCCAACACCTGCATTGTTTGTGGCTGACCAGAGAAATTGTGAGTGATATATAATTTCTCGCAAGGGCATTAAGTTAACATCACACAAAAACATTGAGATCAAGAAAAAATAATACAGACTCTTTGGGCATTCATATGCGTCACTTGTGAAGGAAACAGTTTGATTTTTTAAATGAATTTTTGGAATGAAACCGATACTGTTTTTGAAGTAAACTGTGCAATTCTGGAATACTGTATCCCCTAATGCAATGTCTCTGATATGACCTTATATTACCTACATGATGAATGAACAGAGAGCGATATCATCCACAATTATTTGATTTGACTGACAAAAGACAATTTTACTTATTTTACTTTACTGTTTCTGTTTAAAATCATTGCATATGACATTCTGTTTTACATACTTTTTAGTAGGCAGTATGAAAGCTTGCATTCTGCATTGAACATTACCATTGTTCTGTGTTATTTATACTTAAGCAACTACCATTACATAAGATATAAGTTCCTCCGTCCCTCTTTGTATGTGTATGTGTGTAAAAGTGTGTAAGGGGGAACAAAAAGCACATTGAGTGTGGAAAGAGTAGAGAAGCAGAATGAAGTGCCGTGCAGGATATACTCCTGCTGGCCACACCGCTGAGAAGGAAACACAGAGAGGAAGTGGGAATTCAATCAGCTGCCTTCAAGGTCCGTTTGAGCTGAAAGAGCCCCCACCTGGCCCTCAATCACTACCGGAGGATTCTGACTTGGATTGGTAATGTTCACTCAGTTTGTCTCTCTCTTTGACTCTCAGGACTGAGCTGAGGTCACATAATTTTGGCTTTAATCTAAAACAACTTGTGCTTTTTTCAGGGATACACCTGGATCAACCTGGCTCCAAACAATATCAAGACACTTTCTGGTTGACAAACATTAGTGGATTATGTCGGTATGAACCTGCTCAAGCTTGAGGTTAACTGCCTTCATACAGCCACTAACAATCACCACTTGATTATAAGCCACTGAAAATTAGATTAGATTAGATCAAAAAAGCTTGTGTAGAATTTGTTTGCATCAACGTTTGAAGTGTGGACAGTTCATGTAAAAATGATTTGACCAGCTTATGTCATTCCAAGTCTTTGTCTGTGGAAGACAAAAGAAGATATATATGAAAAATGTCTGTATTTTGGATGACATCAATTTTCATGGGAAAAAACAAAGTTCAAAATATACTCTTTTGTGTTCCAGCGTTTCAAGTAGGCCTTACAGGTTTGGAACTACTTGAGAGTGAGTAAATAATTTTCATTTTGATTGAAAACCATTCTTTTATGTGTCTAAATCCTCTGTTTTGGGGACCACTATATCCTTGAGGCTTCACAATTTGTTCAAGACTGTTTTGAAAAGTCTAAAAGTCTAAAATCTCAGGGCATTAGAGTAATAATACATCTGTGAGTGTAAAAAGGGAACGATTTAACACTTATTTGATAATTTTACCATTCTGCCATTTCCTTTTCCCAGCCATCTTTTTTGTTTATGTGCTGTCATCACACTAGAGCATTAACACATCATCCAGCCAATGGTTGGGAAGCTGAGATTTGCCATGTTAAACACAGCAGCTGCCATCACTTATAGACTGCACGACCTACGCTTTCCCCAACGGTGTATTTGACCAGGGAAACATGTCGTTCTAGGACCTTCCAAACAAAACGGCCTGAACTTAACAAATTGGGCTGTGGTGCCATTTGAGCATTTGAAGCTATTTCACAGATAATTAATAAACATAATTAGATATAATTAATATAATTAGAGGGTGAACTGAAGGCTTCTCGTGCACTGTACCCCGACTTGCATTTCATAATCTGCGTCACAGTGCATCGCAAACGCCTGGAATCACTTACAGCGGTATGTAAAACAACACGGGAAGGCACACGTGGCGCACGGAAACGATATGGTTTTCTGCTCAGCTGAGATCACAGACCACTACAGTGCAATCAGTCAGGCCATCACAAGCCATAAGTGAGCGGCTAGCTATTTTTAGGCTGGCATGAGGTTTGAAGGCTCGACGGGACGTGAAAAAAGTCAGGATGGTTTCATTTCTACATCTCTGCATCCCATGAGGCATTCCTTGTGAGATTTTCTTAAAGTGATAGATCACACAAAAATAAACATTCGGTCATTGTTTACTCATTTACTCATTTTATTCCAAACCTATTGCTTGTGAAAAAGAAGTGTGCTTAATTTTATTAGATGTGCACTTAATACGGTAGTAGGCTATACAGTATTATTACAATACTGTACCTGTAATAGATCTATCTATCTCTGGAACCCAAGATATTTGACATGAGCAAATTCTGATTTTTTTTTTGGACAGATTATGCTTTTGAGTGATTAGTAGATACACTAAACTGATGCTGTTCATCTCACTCACATAGTTATGATAAATACGATCCGGTGAATTGGCTCACATTTGTCTTCTGCAAAACACACATTTTTCCATAAAGGCCACGGTATTGCCAGGGGGGTCATCCTTTTCAGCATGATGGAGAGGGTCTACATCCGACTGCAAACACCTTTCGGGAGACCCTGGGGTCAGTCCGCAGCTGTGGCCCTGTCAGATCTGTCAGCAACGCATCACATACACTCTCACCTTCTGTCATTCTGGGGCCCAAGCAGTGGGGCTTACAACTGGTTCGTAAAATCCCTGAATAGTGTATAAAAACATATGCTATATTTATGCAAAAAAATTTTAGTAGTCATTCATTTTTTTAACTAGTCTCAGTGAGGAAAAACAAAACATTTTTCATTGTTATTGTGGAATAACTGTGACCACCTTTAAGAAATTTTCAGAAATTAGACAGATTATCTACAAATAATCATATGCCTTATTTCCATCTGGTGTCACTCTCGGGGCCTGCCCCTTTAACCTGTTCTCCATAACGTCCAGATAGACATCAGCTCGGCTCCTAATGAGAAGTTTCATCCTTCCAGCCGCAGGGCACTGATATGTCTCATTAACCATGCTTAGCTTGTGATGGTACACTAAGCTGCTTAGCTGCATATACCTGTAATTTCCTCTCCTCTTGGCTCGGGGGTGTCTCTACGTGCCGTTACCAGAGGGGGCAGGAGACTGGGAGGAGTGACTGAATGGAGCCATATTGTGTGATCTAAGGCAGCCAGGGTAGAGCCATAAACCGGGCGTCAATATAGCCAGCGCCTTATTGTTCAGTTTAAGGCCTGGCGATTACTGAAGCCCGTAAAGTCAGGCGTTTTTCCCCCTCTATCTCAGACCACACAGTGCGATTTGGGCAGATCAGCAAAAGTGCCCTAGCTGTTTCTCATTTCGCTAGCAGGGGAGGAGAAGGAGACTCCGGGGAGGCCCCAATTCATTTAGCCAGGGTAATAAACACTGGCAACTAAAGGCATTAATTGACCGTTTACGTGGATAGGTCGTGAATCATTGTTTTGTTGTTGGAGAACATTAGCACCTTGTTCTGACATTAGGCCGTGTTTTTAATCGACATTCAGCATTTGGCACCTGCGCTTGTTTTTTACTGACCTCATGGCATGTTTAGCTCAATTCAAGTTCATTTTTATAGCACTTTTCACGATGCATATTGTTACAAATTTATATAATTTTCCAAAATAGCAGTCGGGAAATATTATCAGTCAGAGATATGGCAGTATACAGCTATAAGATAATACAATGTGGTTTGTAAACTTTATGTATTCAGCTTTGTATGTCCAAGTCGGATCATGTGTTACATTATCTGGGGAATTGAAAAGATATGGAGCCCATTCATGTATCTATTCATATATATGTTTTATTATATGACACAAAACACACCAGTTAAACTCTTTTACTTACTTTTTGCTAACAAGTGGCTCAATGGTGCTATAGATATTGTTGGGGACATTAAACTCCATCACATGAGAAAACTCATCTGCTCACTATAGTCCACTTTTACAGCCTCATTGTGTTTATTGCGCTTCTGCAAACTATTGTACTTCAAACTGTCAGGCAAAATGACTTTTAAATAAAGAGTGAGGGAGTTGTCAGCAGCTTAATGGTGGTGACACTGAAGTCATGAGACAACTGTGTAGTTTGTTTATAGCTGGCACTTAGCATTTTACTTCTGGCATTTGTAGGCGTCAAAATTCATAAAAGTTGTGTTTGTAAAAATGACATTGATGAATCAAATGTGTAAGAATAATAAACTTCTGTTTGCTGCAGAACTCTGTAATAATATTTAAAAAATTCAGCTTTTTTTTTCCTGAGGCAACCAGGGTGATGCTAATATGTTAGCACTCTATTACGGCCTTGGCTCGAAACCTGACAACCAATAACCTGTTAAAAAGTGATCAATCAATCATCTGAGATCTAAGATTCATCTAAGTGACTTTTTCTTCGAACAATTCACTCCGCAATTCCTCACATTTTATGCAAAGACAGATCTGTTTGCGCAGCTCAAATGTCATCCATGTTTGCTGTTCCCTAAGCAGCTGAATCTATACTGAACACAATGGTGCTGACATCACCAGTGGACCTATGGTCTCTCTCGTTCCTATATCCCAACATCTTTCCCAGGAAATAAAAGAGCACTGGGAGCAAATAGCATGACGATTTAGAGAGGAATTTCTTAGGGTTAAGGTTTATCGAAGAGGGTTTTCAAATGTAATTTCAGTTTGGTAAACTGTAGAACAGGAGCTGCCATTGATGTGAATGCATCTTCTCCAGAAGCCTGTGGTAATTTGCAGGGTGTATTGTGCTGGGATCCTCAGCCCTGGCTTGGAAGAGCTCTCATTAATGCAAGAGGCGCTGTGCTTCCTTTGTTGTGCTAATCAGGCACAGATGTGGACACCCAAAACTGCGGGAAATCTCCAGGGAGAGTGAACCAACAGTCAAGGCCTAACACACATATTGAGAGAGTGTTTATTAGTTTTTCTTGCTTGTTCATACGTGGTAGGTGTATGGTATGTGAAGGATCAAATTTACATTTATACCTTTTTAACACATTAAAAAAAAAAAAAAGCTAACAAATATTATAATATATTATAGCTAATACATTTTTTCTAATAAAAGGATACAATTTTTTAAATAAATCAGTAAAGCACTAAACAAAGCATACCAAGACAGAGGGTAAAATAACATATATATGCTATTAATAAATAATAACCCTAACCACACACACACACACACACACACATAGACATACATATGTGTGTGTGTTAGATTTAATAAAAATGCAAATAAAAATAAACTAACAATAATTATTACCATTAAATTTGATTATTTAAAATAATACTTAATAAAAGTCCTAATTGTAATGATAAGCACAAGCCATTTTCAAAACGTCATTTTTCCGTGCATCTTAAAAGCATTCTAAAGTCTTTTCTGGTGCAGTCAGTCTCACACTGGTGCTGTCGAATGAAACCCTGATGCAGAGCTCCAGGTGGCACCTGGTCCCTCCTGTCTCTGTTTGGAGTGTAGGTCCTTTTGTCTCCCAAACCGTGACTGAAATCTCAAAATCCAAACATACCAAACCCCCCCCAGGAACCAGCGCCCTTTGTCTCAAGAGAATGTGAAGACGGTTTGCCTCTCTCTTCTGGAGATGAGTTCAAGAGCGACACGCCACCGAGCGTTACGGTCATGAGAGCGAGATATGGAATCTTCACAGGGTTTTAACGACTCCTGGTGAAGAGGGTCTTCTTCTTGGCACCCACCCATGGCTTCCTGGGGCCAGGTGTAGATCAGGGGTGGGAGGGCTTTTATAAGCAAGATTATCGTGTTGTTCTGATCCATACATACACACAGCAGGCACATCTGCTGTGGTCAAAACACTGGAGGGCGGCTTATTGAGATAAACTGTTTCAAGTGCTCATAGAACATCAATCATCATAACTATAACATGGTCTCCTAAATACATGGACATTGGTATATAGTAGAAGATATGGACTTCATAAATTTAGTTAACAGCAGACTGTGTAAGTAATTGAAGCATATTAAGTACCATTTTTCTTCTTAAATTAGGATTTTTATCAGACTCTTCAATCTGAACTCTTCAGTTATCTGACAATTTAAAAAAAAATATATATCTTCTTTTGTGTTCCACAGAGGAAAAAAGTCACACAGATTGAGGATGACAAATGATGTACATGATGACAGAATAAAATGAAATAACATTAAATATTTGCATGAAATATTGATTTGAAGTGAATTCAGTTTATTATCTGATAAGAAGGATACATTGGAGTGATATGAGAGATGCTCACACATCCCACAAGAAAACAGAGCTATTTTACACAGTGGCAATTTCATAATTTGCACAAATTATTAAAAATTGTAAACATAGAGATCCACCCCTAAGCCTAACTGGCACTGGGGGTGCAGTTACATACAAATGAACAACCAATTCGCCAAAATGCAGAATAGTTACAAACTGGCATGCGAATTACAAACTTGCATTACAAAACAAAAACGTATTCTTATATCTTATTCTTAGAAAAAACATAGCTTGAAGGTCCATTCCTGAATCTAACCATCAGTGAGGCCTAAGAAAATTATACAAAAACGAATGAATGAGATTGTACTAATACATATAAATTAGACACTAGTTCATCAGAATGTAAAATAGTGACAAATTGCCATAAGAGTGTGATGCATTAACAGCTATACAGCACATTTAGCAACCAGTTTAGTGGTTTTTATACAAAAGTATCTGACCTCAGAATGCTGTTATTGATTAATCAAATTCCAGCTCAACTAAAAAGCATTAAATCTGGGTAAAAAATGCATTCAAGCATGGCAGTCACTACTATGATTCTACTTGGAGTAGTGACATCTTCATTCGAAGGGTAGAACTGAAGAAGTAAAGTCTAATCTCAGCACATCCTATTGTTTACACATGAGCCGCCGTTAAAATAAACTCTTCACTTTATCCCGCAACAATGTGTCAGATCAGAGAAAAGGGAAAAGCTACGAGCTGAGAGGCAGGCTCAGGGCTCCCCTAGAATTCTCAGAAATGACGAGAAGCTCTTAATCAGGCCAAACAATGCCGACTCCGGCTCCTGCTTTCTTCAGCAGCCTGCTCTAATAAACTGCAGAACTTTGAGCCGATCCCCTGGATTACCTCTGAAGATAGGACACAGCAGGAAGCCCTGGAGAAGAACCCTGGATACTCCTTAATTTAAACTAGGGAAGGCGACCCTTTGAACCCCACAAGGCCGGTCCACAAAGAGGGTGTTGGTGGAGCAAACAAAGGATAGTGTGACGTTGTCAAACAGGCTTAATGTCTTCATAAGACACCTTCCTAATGAAAAAAATCTCAGGAATCTGTCTAATCTTCACTAGCTTGCTTGGATTAATTTAAATTGTCAGTTTTAATCTGTCTCGAACTTCAGCGTTCTTTGATTCTAGCTCAAAAAAACATTCAATCACGACTGTTGGACATCTCCAAAGCCTTGGAAGCGGAGGACACTGGGTTTTCAAAAACACGGCAAGCGTGCCTCGCACTGCAGATAGCCCGAAAAAGGGCAGTTTCTCTGCGATCTGGACGATCTGAGAAGATCCTGTTACATATAATTCCAGCTATGTTATTTCTCCTTGCGCATGTCTTGATCCCTTTAGCGCAAGCTTTATGAACATAAACACGGACTTCAGAGTTACTGTCTGGGTGCTCTGTTTCTGTTTTCAGCTGTAATCAATACTCCACCAAATATGGTTTTGTTTCCATGGAGATAACATCTATAGCAATTGGACTTAATCCTCAAAAGAAAGGTCCTCAGATGAAAAGCTTTGTCAGAATGAATCAAAATACACAGGGGACCTCCCGAGTTCATCGCAGCTCGGCCTGTATTTATGGAATGTAATCTCTTGATTCTTTCATATGTGCAAAGTTTATCATAGGGCTATCGTGCTTAGTCACTTGGATGAGTAAATCTGCAGAATAAATTAGACATGCACAAAAACATGTGTGCATATGCACGAGACCCGATATGCAATATGTAAGTACCTGTCATGGCTAAAACAGCATCTGGAGTGAGAGTGTGAATTGCCTCATGAGAAGAGCTGTTACACTTACACAATAGATTGTTGTTTTAATGAGACAATGATGCATTCACCTAATTAACTCTCACAGAATTGGAGTTTTAAATAATGATTAACTAACCTAACGCCTAACTAATGAGAAATGTTGTTGCAACTTTTGCAGATCTATCATAATTCCTAATTAGATATAATTATGCATTTTTTTATTGCATATTAATATAACACTTGTATAATTCCTAAATTGTTATATATCATTTTATATATAAGTGCAATGATGTTATAGGCTACTTTAGAATTAAAAAATATAGGTCAATAGGATATTTGCAAGTGTTGATCTTAAAAAAAGATGTTAAAATCTAAAATAATATCTAAGGCTGAATTTAGCCACAAAAAAGGTCATTGTTCTTCAAACTGATTTATTATTATTTTTTTTATTTTTTTTAAATGCGAAGAAGGATAATTGAAATTTCTAATTACTCCTGGTGACTTGAAACATCTAATACTCCCACGCATCGATTAACACATTTGCTCCCACTTTTAGAAATCATTCACACATTCTATCAGATTCATCAAGAGTGTGGAGTTCAGGGAAGGTTCATCTAGAGTACCCTCATCTTTAATGAAAAAAGAGAAAACCAGAGAAGAAAAAAGAGGAACCAAATGAAAACAGTGGCTGCCGGGATATCCATCTCTGTAAAAACAGCTGGGTGTGTGACCCTCGCAGAATATGTTTTGGCAGCAGAAGTCAACTTGCATTACAAAGTAGACCTCTCTGTCACACCATTGTCTAGCCTGGTTTGGCTAATAATTAACACAAACATGAGACAATAGCCTGGGACTAACAAGTGTTGCAGTTAATGAGCGACCAGCCCCACCTTGCATTCACTTGCTCTGTTACTAGGCTGCTCACTGGCTGCAACCCATGGCTAATTATTCAAAATGCTGTCTCCCCATCACAGTCATCAGCGGGGCTGCTCATTAGTATAGTTATGCAACTATCAATACTTTCAGACTCTTTCAGGCCTCCCAGCTGCCTGAGGCGTAAGGGCCATCCAGTGTATCAGTAATGTAATCAGATAAGAAGGAGGTGGGGAGGAAAAAGAGAATGTTGCTGTTGATTTGTTGCCAACATGCATGATGAGAATGCGGTTCTCAAACAGAGCATTTACTTTAGATTTTGCATTACACTAGAGCAGGGGTCTTTTAATTAATGACCCCACAAATATGGTATTCTTTATGTGTATATATATATATATATATAAAGACGTTAAGATGTCAGCATCAAAAGTAATGTACAAAAGTGATTTTGTGTCCATAGAAAGCACATTAAATGTAAGTAAAATATCTACTTTTAAGGTTTCAAATAAGTTTTTAGAGAATAAAATGTCAAAATTTGGTTGAAATAATGTTACATTGTCATTCAGTGTAACACAATATTTATGCAAAAATTCAAACAACATGCTTATTCTGACATGTACATATTAAAATATCTAAAAGAATAATGGAGCATACTAAATTTTATTGTGTTTTTAATTAGTAAAAAATTCTTACTGACAAATGGGCAAAACCTAGGATAGTGGCAAATGTTAAACATGTAAAAAATGTAAAATTACAACTCATTAGTATTTGGGGTGAAAGTAATTAGTCTTTTAATATGTCATAAATTGATTTTTGTTGTAAATATGCCTGACAAGATTGTTACACTGAATGACATTTTACTGGGTGTCTTCTGTAAATCAGGGGAAAATGTATGATATTTATTTTTTGCTCAGAAAAACAAAAACAAAAAAATTGCAATTAAATAAAACGGAAAACTTTTTGCATTTTTTGGGGGGGGAAACTACAACAGTATTACACTTTTTTTTATGCTTAAACACTTTTTCGTCTTTGACCCATATATATATATATATATATATATATATATATATATATATATATATATATATATATATATATATATATATATATATATATATATATATATATATATAAAGCTAATTATATGTCAAATGATAAATGCATGTTTGTTTTATTCATGTCATTTCTATTTAATTATTTGTTTATAATGTAATTAAATACATATTTTAATTATATATTCATTTTTGATTAGTAATACACATTACTAAGGACTTCGTTTGAAAAGCTTTAAATGCAATTTACTCAATAGTATTTTTTTTTTTTTATCCACAGTTTCCAGATTTTCAAATAGTTGTATCTCAGCTAAATATTGTCCTATCCTGCAAAACCATACACCAAAGTATTTATTCAGCCTTCAGATGATGTATCTGTAATCTGTAGATAAAAAAAAATGACCCTCATGACTCTTTTTGTGGTACTGGGTCACACACACACACACACACACACACACACACACACATATATATATATACTGTTTTGATTTATCTTTAGAATTTTTTTTTTTTTTTTTTTTACTTCTCAAAGCACATGCATTTGAGAAGTATGAGTGGTCTTCTGTAAAAAAAAAAAAGGTTAGAAAAGTCATAAACATGCGTTTTGATCTGTTTTATGATCAATATATTACCGCTCTCTTTTGCTTTCAGGATTGTCACATTAAAGCTTGAACCAAACCGTGAATAGTAAGATTCCAAAATACTTTTTTAAAATTCTGTATATGCTTTAAAAGTGTAATGCCATTCTGAGGTTTTCTGTGACGTTTTGGAACATAATACTGTAATGCTAAGACAGCCGCTTGCACAAACACTCACTTGTAATTGCGTGTGTTGCCCAACACTGGTAACACAAGAGAACTTTAGACCCACCTGAATCACATTAGGCCAAACAACTAGGTAGAATAATGTATAAACATCAACACTGGCTGCAATAACATTCTACAAGCATGCATAGGTCTTTTCATTTGAGGGAAATGGGATGATGTATTTTCAAGCCATGGATTCCTTCCAGTGAAATTATTATGTGAAATTATTAATGGCTGAAGTCATTGGTGTTCATCCCAGCATACTGCCCTCTTGAGCTTGTTACCCATTCCTCAGGACATTCCCTTTTTTTGCAGCTTTCATTATTTATGTTTATTTGTTCATTTGGGCTTTTAATTCTGAAAAAGAAATATGTTGAATCTGCTTTGTGTAGGCATAAGCAGTTGGTTTTTATATTTCTGAGGACTAAACACTAGATATAACTGTGAAATAATTTGTATACCTGATTACTGTGGTCAGCCAAAGCTTTTGGAAGAGAGTTCTTTTGAGGGGACGGTTAGAAGTGGATCTGCAGGGTAACGGAGAAGCTTCAGATAATAGGCTTTAATGGGGCATTCACATTCAGCAGGCTATAACAAAGACCAGGCAGTGGGATTTGGGAGAGGGGCCGATTGTTGCTCCAGTGTGCTTTAATTCCTGCCCTTGGAGACACAATCTGTGGTGTGGACGATGGTGGGGGAAATCTGGCATTGTTCAAGGGAATGTCAGCAGTTTTTATAGGGAGGCCAGAGGATCAGGTTAGAAAAAGTAAGAGATAAACAGACAGAGGGAAAGAGCGGAATGGACAGTGAGATACAGAAGCAATCGAAGAAAAGACAGGAGACCACAAGCTTTTCAATATGCAGAATCTCTCTTATACATCCAAGCTGCAGAAAGGCAGCCAGTCTGCCCAGCGTACAACAGTGCACTTGTACATAAAGAGCTGGAAGGCGATTGAGCAGCACACTTCTTCCTGGCAACAGTGTGTCTGGCACAGTTTCTATACTAAATATATGGGCCATTTAGAATGATTTGTAGAGCATGCTACATATTCTTTCTACTGTTAAAATGTATTGTCTAATATAGCTGGATTTTTGTGTTTTTAGTTTTGAAAATGCTCCTTTGTTTATCATACTTTCACAGAATTTTATAGTTATTTAAGTGATTTTTTTTCATGAGTGATGTGGAGGGTTTGATCAGCATAACACGTTTGAACATCTTTATCAGTTAGACATATGCAGGTGAAATTAATGTGCACTTGATGTGTGTAAAATAAAAGGTGTTAGACTCTGAGAGAGCTTCTCCTCTGGACCAGTGGCGAGGCCAGAAATTTTCAAGTGAGTGGACCTCAGTATATATTATTATGACTTTACTTGAAAATGTGCTGCTGTATCACAGACATACTGGTCATATATTGCTGAAAAGGTCTCAACTAGCATAACTGTTTCAGGACATCAAACAATACCAAATATATGTGAACAGTATAGGCTATACATTTTGGACTGCGTTTTGGTTTGTAGCTTCACCAAACATAGTAGACTGGACAACCCTTGCATTTACCATTTTTCATAGAATAGAAGCACACAACTGGAAGACTGACACTGATCTATGAGGTCTTCCTGGCAGGTCGCAGGGCCACCCTGGCCCTTATGTAGCCTCGAGACTGCTCTGGATTTGACTGCACAGATAGCTGATTAATGAGAGAAACGGTATCATTTTAAACAAAGTGTTTCCCTTAGATCCGTCTCGTTAGCACTTAAAGCCTCACTCTCTCCACCTTGGCTTTTGATCATTATAACACCTGCACAGTCATGGAACCTTGGCCATGGTTCTCTTATAGCTTTCACTTCGACCAGCTTTATAATATGCGCTATAAGCATTTGCGGCTGGAAACAAAAGTGAGTACTCTGTATTATAATAATGTGTTATTTTGTAGAAACGTCTGCTCGGTTAAAAATAAGCTGTCCCTCCTTCTCTAATACAAACGCGCGACATTCTGGCATCATCGACTAATAAATAAATTACGCGCGCATTGTGACGTCACGTCTAAAAAGATTAGCGGGAAAGATAGCAGCCTACAATGATGTAATTAAGGAAAGGTGTCATTTACAGCTGTTGAATACGGAGCTCGAGAACTTTTCAAAGGAATTGCCTAATTAGTTTTTCCTGCTTATTTACAATGCAATAAACCTAGGTGTTATTTAGATTTATTTAGTCAGTCTATTTACTATATAACTAGTGTGGGGTTATTAATTGTTTATTTTTTCACATAGTACTACATGGGCCAGTGTTTTTTTTTTTATCATTTGCATTATTTATATAATATTATATTTTTTGTGTTACTTAAAGTAAAACATGTCTAAGTATATATATAATTATTTATTTAATGTATAAAACTGTTTTACTATCTAATATATAGTTATATATATATAGTATATATAGTAATATATATATATATATATTGCTGGGGTCTGCCTCTGGGGGTTTGTTTTTGTGGGTGGGGGATTTAACACCCCCCTTCCCCCTCTCTCCCTCTGGTTTTAGTCCATTGTTGTGAACCTTCCCCTCAGAGTGCTGTTGTCTCCCACTGCCAGTGAAACTCTTGCTCTGCCCCAGAGTGTAGTGAGTTGCCAGATAGAGACTCTGCGGCTCTTCAGTTTTAAACTCATCTAAACTGTGTGGAGCAAATCATTCTACAGGAACCCAAGCGAGAGAGAGAGACGGAGCTGAACCCCACTCCACTGTCATCACGCGCAAATCACATTATTCATGTGAAAAAGACAGAGGGACGCTACAATATTTTGGATGCTTTACATAACACAATCTAAGGCAGGATTTTATTAATTTATTTTCATTCATTTTACAATTTGAGAAGAAAAGGAAACACGGTCTAAATCCTCCGTGTCGTTCATTTTTCTGTGGATATAGGAGGTTTTTGGACTCGGGAGCGCTCACGAGCACAGCGCGAGACACGGAGAAGCCCATCAAAGGAAAGCAGCACTGGACTTTGAATCTGAAGATTAGTAGTCTTCCCTTGTACTATCAGCCTATTGGTTTTATTTTTGATGGATTTACCAGTGTAACAAAAGTTGCTTATTGGATTTCCAAGGATAAATAACTCTGGAACGGCGAGAAAAAAAGGACACATGAGTGTCTCGAGGGCCACCAAGATCCGAGGGCACTAAGAACTGCTGGTACCTTATCGAACCTATCCGGACGGGGCAAAGTACACACGAAAATAGGTAAATTATTATTTGCGGTAAAACTGGGGTCAGATTGATTGTTAGCTATGAATATTATTTATATTTATTAAATAATCAGTTGCTTAATATACATTAAACATACAAGATACATGTTTCAGGGACTTGCAGTGATCAGATTATAAATTAGTGTTTAGTCTAGAAGTATAAATTACTTCTCATGCGCTTTATTTCTGCGCATTTTATACACCATATAATTTTATTCGTAAAATACAAATTCATATTAATTAATCTAGTTCAAATCTAGTTTCAAATCATAATTATGTAAGCTATATCTTTGTTTCTGTTTGGGTTTAGTTTTTTTGGTTTGTTTATTTATTTATTTTTGCGCTCAGAATGACTTTCATTAGCTATACGAAGTGGTTTCACACTTGTAAATAGATTTATTTAGCTTAACTAAACTCTCACTTCAGTGTGAAATTTTCGTATGTTTTTAGAACACGTGTCTCCTCATACCTGGAGAGCTTGACGTTTGGTCTTATTTATCTCTCATGCTGAGCAAAATAAGTATTTTAGAAACTCGTTTGGAGTAAGTAAATACGTTGTAATGTCTTAATCGTAGGCTACATGAATTGTGGCTAAAATATCTCAAATGTTTAAAGTTCTAAAGTACTTTCAATTAATATCTCTTCTGTATATTTGGACAATTAGCTAGCTGTTGCAATCGTAGATGTTCCGGATCCAATTCACGGCCCATTAAAAGCACGTTGTACAGGTCCCATTCATAAACAACTGTCCTTAACTGCAGCGCATTCGTACCGGAGGGTTATTCATGTCCATGAGGGAAGTAGACAATGTCCAACAATGATGTAGGTGTACAATAGGACATTCATTTTCAAATGTGGTTTGGTGGACAGGGTTGGGATGTGCAATGCATTATGCATTTATGCCATTTTAAAGGTTCATCTTTCACAATAGTATCTGTGAATTGTAAATCAACTCTGCTTTTCTCCCAGGTTTGTGACTACACTGAGGTTGCCAATGCCTGGAGTCAGCATTTGAAGCTGACCAGCTGTCTCCCACACTTACAAACATTACCTCAGCAAGATGTTGAGCATCTTTAAGGTTTTCATTGCCATCTGCTTAACGGAACTGGTGATTTCAAGAAGCATAATATCCGGGGAAGTCCGGGCAAAAGGTATGGAATAAATATGCACTTTTCTATTGAAATTCATAATGCATCTATAATCTGACCCTCTGTAATGAATGGTTGGAATATATGATGAATTATTCAATATATGATAAATTGAGCTGACCTGATCATGAAGAATGTAAATCCAGGGGAAGTTGGAGAGGATGTAATCATTTAAAGAGTAAAACAATCCCAGAATTTCCTTGAGCCATAAAGAGTGCTACCTGATCCCGCCAAAGCCCCGAGGCTCGGAAGTGTAAATCTGTCTGGCCCAGTGCCAGTAACAGGGGATTGTGGGATGCTAGGAGGGGTGGGAAAGACAGGGCTCCTGTTTAATTATACAAACACAGGGATGTCTAGGTTTTGTACCTGTCATGAAAGTATCTGATTATCTCCAAGAGCTATTAAGACTTTCACAGAGTTGGATTCCAGAGGTTTTTTTTTGTGTGATAAAGCCTCATGCATACAAATCAGAGGATTGTTTTAAACCACAGTATTAGCCATAAGATTTATGTGGAATTTTGTGTTGGGCTGTTGATATGCTTAGCCTGAGTGCACCACTCTGAGTTGTAGAGAACGAAGGGAACAGATGTAGACCCTTGTGAAGACTGGGGCAAAGTGTTCGTTAAAAGCATCTTTCTCTGAACACTTGTGAGCTACATACAGAGCAAGGAAGGTGATAAAGGTTGAAAACCCCGTGGAGCAGCCCAACAATGCCCCACTAAGTTCCTGTCAGGAGAAATTAAAGTCCATTGACAACTGTAAGACTTTAATGGGCAGAGCCACCCAGACAAGTGAGAAATGCAGAGCTAAAAGAACAAGAAGAGGCAGAAATGAACTTGTACATATATGAGCATTTCATTGTAATAATATGATTTATCTACAGCTAAGTAATATAATTCCTTGTTTACAATTGAGAAATAACACTGGAGTCATTTGTGGATTCTAGAGGTTATAAAAAACATTTGACTGTGTACAATTTTTTAAAAAGGACCTTTATAAAATGTCAAATATTCCGAAAGGAAAGGTAGTTTTCCAGTAGTTAATTGGCAGTGTACGACACTTTGGGATTGCAAATGACCCACTTATGATTCCATTAAACCTAAAAATGTGTTCTGCACTGGCCTGAAATCTCAAATAATGATATATGTCCCTACAAAATATGTCTTTAAGATGCATATTATTATGTAAAGTTTACCGTTTGAACCATTCAGCTTTATGTTAGTGTGTGCATGTGTTTGTGTGTTTTGTTTAGCTTGTCCTTTATTTTTCTGCTGACCATTCACACCCTCTACAGGGTCAGATACCGGCCAGGCCCTAGTTTTATTCAGTGAAGTTCATTAGTGTATTGGTGGAAGAATGTTATGCTTCAGTGCTGGAGGTGACATTGCTTGGTTAGGGGGGCGTTCGTCACTCAAATGCTCAAAATCACATTCACTTCCGGGCCACAAGGAACACTGCTGTGTAGTCAAAGTTAGGTCATCCTCAGCTGAGAATTGTGTTTCTGTTCTCTCTTTTGTTTGTGGTTTTGTTTGCCTGATTTGCTCCAAAACAGTGGTGATCTCTGTGAGAAAGGCTCTAGTTAGCAATTAGCGAGAAGTTATGTTAATTAGATGTGTTTTTTAAATGTGGTTTATACTACAGACTAATTACAGTCGTAGTTGTTCAAAACCTTCCTTTCTCTGTTCTGCCAGATATCCGAGTTTCTCGACCAATTCTTTTCCCTGGATTTCCTGAGAATGCTTCTGTGTTGGTTGGAGGACATGTGAAGTTGGTGTGTAAACTCCTCCAGCCAGCCTCAACACGTCTCCAGTGGTTCAAGAAGGACAGCAATCGCCTGGGGCCTGATGGATCACCACTTCTTACAGCGATTACGGTGAGAAAGTGATTTAATGATCCTCTATTCTGCATATTTTCTCTCTTCAGGAAAGAGGGAGTAATGTTATATTTGTTTCCCCTGCAGCCTATTCTTGAGAACCTCTCCAAAGTCAACATTCTTCCTTTAGTGAATGTCACCATGGAAGATGCTGGGGAGTATGTATGCAAAGCGGAAAACTCAGTTGGTCAAATTTCACGCTCTGCCTGGGTGGAAGTCTTATCAGGTAAGTCATATCAACATATAACACTCTCATCAACAGGGCAGATCTTCCATCATTCTTTGACAGGTCAGCCAGGTCAGCCATTGGCATTATATTGCCATGAAAACAGGTTTATGAGTATTTAGGAGGACACAACTGACCACTAGAGTTGAAAGGTCAAAGTAAACTTGAGTTTAGTGTGATAATGTTGCTATGTTTTTTCCTAGTTTCTGAGGAGCCAACTGAGGAAACATCAGAGCATCTACTCCTAGAGCTTGGAGATGTACTAAAACTCCGTTGTGATACAAACCGCCCTGGATCTGTCCAGTGGTTCAAGGGTGGTATACGGGTGCAACACAATGCTCGTATCCAGATAAGGGCAGCAGTCATGGAGATTGCTGATGTCACCTTTGAAGATTCAGGAGTGTATGTGTGTATGCTACGTGGCACCAAAGAGGCCTTACGCAACTTCACTATCACAGTGGCTGGTAGGTTATGCTACATGGTGGCATTTAAGGAAATTTGTAGTCAAACAACCCTTCTTTTGAATGCTCATGTAAAAACCTGATCACTTACTTCTTCTTTGCAGATGCCATAGGATCAGGAGATGATGATGAGGACAATGGTCTTGATGATGCTGGTCCTGAGACCGAAAATGACCAGGTCTACATCTCCAGAGGTAAGTGTTGATTGCATGTCCAGTTGCATTCAGTTGCATTTTAGTTTTAGAGTGATAGCTTAAATTGTACCATTGGTTTCTACGTTTTAGCCCCATACTGGACTCACACTCAAAGGATGGAGAAAAAGCTCTATGCAGTCCCAGCTGGAAACACTGTCAAATTTCGCTGCCCTGCCACAGGGAGCCCTCTTCCCACCATTCGCTGGCTAAAGAATGGCAGAGAATTCAGAGGAGAGCACCGGATTGGAGGCATCAAGGTGAGAGATTGTTATTTTTGTTTATTGGAGACTTGGCAATATACTAAGTATCACTTCATGCTCACATGTTACCATTTTGTGTTCATAGCTACGACATCAGCACTGGAGCCTGGTCATGGAAAGTGTGGTTCCCTCAGACCGTGGGAACTACAGTTGTGTGGTGGAGAACAAATATGGGTCCATCGCTCACACCTACCTCTTGGACGTGTTGGGTAAGAGGGCTTCTGCTTGCCTGCTCTAGACAGCCGCCTGGCTCCACGAGGAGCCATCACAGGCCTGCCATGCTTAGCAAATGTCAGAGGCAATAAGCATCAAATCAGTGAGGTTCTGTACCAGTAGCTCAGTGGCGTAACATAGCAAGACAGACCCCAAATCCACATCAGAGAGAGCCACAGGGCACACTGCTACACCACAGGTACCAGGATTCACTCGAGGCTGTACATGTCTATAGAGATATTTAAGATCCTCACTGGAAGAGGGCAGTAAATATCATCACAGCGGGAGAATGTCGGATGGGGCTGGCATCGGTCTGTATGGTACATGCCTGGAAGCGTTGTGGGTTGAAGCGTCCAGACAAATTTTCTACCTGACCGGTGACAGACCTGTTTGTTAAGAGTCCGGCGTGGGGTCAACTGCTGTGTCCTAGCAGACAGGGGGAAAGAACAGGGAATAAAGAGCCCATCGACTTCAAAGCAACCCAGCACATGGGTTTGGCTCTAAAAATCCCTTAATGGAACTAATTAGTGAGCGTTGATCAGCTCACAAGTGCCGCTTGTCTATCGCTGTGCCTTGTCTTTCATCAAATACTCTTGAATGTCAACTTTCATAGGCAACATTATTTTGTTGGATGAACTGTTAATTATCTTAATGGAATTGACCTTCCAATTTCTTCTTTCAGAACGCTCTCCACATAGGCCCATCCTTCAAGCTGGTTTACCCAAAAATATTACAGCTGTAGTGGGTGGAGATGCCCAGTTCCTGTGTAAAGTCTATAGTGATGCCCAGCCTCACATCCAGTGGCTAAAGCACATAGAGATGAATGGCAGCCGTTATGGGCCTGACGGCATTCCTTACGTGAAAATAGTGAAGGTATTAAGCAAGTCATCCATTATACTTTTCTAAAGGTGAAACAGATCTGTGTGGAGCAAACAAGCATTAAAAAGTTAATTTTTTCTTCCAATTTTTCAGACAGGAAGCTTGAACATGTCTGAAGTTGAAGTCTTGTATCTTACCAATATCACAATGGAGGATGCTGGAGAATACACCTGCTTGGCGGGAAACTCTATTGGTTTCTCTCATCAGTCTGCTTGGCTTACAGTCTTATCAGGTAGGTTTTTATAGAAACATTATAGACACAAAAATTGCTTGAGACTTAGAGGTACAAATAATGAAAACTTGTCAATTCCACAGAGGAGGATGTGGCCAAGGAGATGGACCTTATGGAAGCCAAGTACACCGACATCATCATTTATGCCTCTGGTTTCCTGGCTCTGGTAATGGCCATTGTTATAGTGGTCCTCTGCCGTATGCAGGTTCATCCCAGTCGGGAGCCTTTTGATACTCTCCCAGTGCAGAAACTCTCAAAATTTCCTCTACGCAGACAGGTAAGATGACACTTCTGAACAAACCTCATGAAAATTCCCCAAGAACATGGTATTCAAAAGAACATTCTGGATAAATCCTGTATGTTTTGGACCCTATCACAGTATTCATTGGAGTCCAATTCTTCTGGAAAATCAAGTGCGTCATTGATGCGGGTGGCTCGTCTTTCCTCCAGTTGTTCCCCAATGCTGGCTGGAGTTATGGAGTTTGAACTGCCTTATGACCCTGACTGGGAGTTTCCAAGAGAGAAGTGAGCACTACCAGCAACCATAGCTGTAAAATGTTTCCTTTTATATGATGGTAAATTAAAAATTTATTTGAATTCTTTTGTGCCAGTTTGACTTTAGGTAAACCACTTGGAGAGGGCTGCTTTGGTCAAGTGGTGAGAGCTGAGGCTTATAGGATAAACAAAGAGAATCAAGATCAAGTAACAACTGTAGCTGTTAAAATGCTAAAAGGTACGTTTGTGCTTTCAGCCATTGTATTGAAGTGTTGAGCATTTTTGAATTGCAGACTAAGAAAGATGTTTTGGTAATTTTCAGACGATGCAACTGACAAAGACCTGGCAGACCTCATCTCTGAGATGGAGCTAATGAAGGTGATGGACAAGCACAAGAACATCATAAATCTTCTTGGTGTTTGCACACAGGATGGTAAGTTAAACACTGTGGCATCTCATGGTTGCACAAATTCATTTGGCCATTTGACTTTATTTCAATGTATATTTCTGGTTCAGGTCCACTGTATGTTCTGGTTGAATACGCATCTAAGGGTAGCCTACGGGAATATCTCAGAGCACGTCGACCTCCTGGCATGGACTACACCTTTGATGTGACCAAAGTTCCTGAAGAACAGCTCACCTTTAAAGACCTAGTATCCTGTGCTTACCAAGTCGCAAGAGGCATGGAGTACCTGGCCTCCAAAAGAGTAAGTTGCTCACAGGGCTCAATTAGCTTTGTTTTGAAACCAGCCCCCCGACATCTTATCAACACATCCCTTTGTCTGACACGTGATGCCAAGCATTCCTTAGTGGAGTGGCGGTGTGTCGTGTTTACCGCTGTGTCCATCCTGTCTCTGTGGGCTTTGTCCTTTTTAGCACTGCCATAAATCTGTTAGCAAGCAGGCGCTCGGACCCGCCTGTGCACTGGATCGTATTACTAGCTTTTTGTGGCCTGCTAAGAATGCAGTCGTCTGAAACCCCTCCATTAAGGGCCACAAACCAGGGGCCATTTTTGGCCTCTTTTTCAATCCTCAAATACCACTAACTAAAACCAAAATAAACTTAATGACATGCATTTACATCAGAAACCAGATCTGTGTTGTTTTTCTGTGAAGTCCAAGTCTATTTAAAGTTGGGGTTGTTTAAACTTTTGCAAATGTTGCTCGCTATATGTTGATTTAGACAGCATTCCTCATATAGAAAGTAGTTTGTCATTTCTGTTGAGGTTTCATCTGGTTTGCGGGAACAAAACTCTAGCCTCACTGTGAGCATGCTTATCTACTTACCAGAAGCGGAAAAGAGTCGCCAAAACATTGTTTGGGTCTATTCAACTAAATAGAAATCTCTTTTTTTTTTGTCTCAACAGTGTATTCACCGAGATTTAGCGGCAAGGAATGTTCTTGTGACAGAGGACAATGTGATGAAAATCGCAGATTTTGGTTTGGCAAGAGGAGTGCATCAGATTGACTACTACAAAAAAACCACTAATGTAAGTAACAATTCTATTCAAAACCTGTAGCTAGATGTTTTTGGTCTTTTGAAGAAATCCCTTATGTTTCAGGGTTGTATGACCCTGTTTGTGCTCATTTAATGCCTTAATGCTATTAAAGACAGATGTGTAATGTGTCCATGCTGATTGGCAGACAGCTTAATAGAAGATAATTAGGGAAAGGGGGGCGGGGATTAGCGAAGGAGTGGGCAGTCATATTTTTGAGGATCAAAAGGAAGTGGAGTTCTTTGGCTCAGCCTGTGTGGCAGCTAACTGTCCCACTCAAAACCCTGTTGTTTCCAATTTCAGGGACGTCTGCCAGTGAAATGGATGGCACCAGAAGCCTTGTTTGACAGAGTCTACACACACCAGAGCGACGTGTAAGTCTGGCTAATCAGTGCAGCTATGCCAAAGAATCAGCTGAGCAGGGATCCCCCTGGCTGGAATGTCAGTCCGTTCAGATTAACCAGAATGCACCAGTACAGTTTAATCCTGATGATGGATTTTTTTTAATGACAAAAAATATATATACGCCCCGATGAAAAAAAAAATCTAAATAAGAAGATTGAATTAGTGTGGCTCAAGCTGATTACCCTACATGTTGCACTGACATTTTTGGTCTCTTGTTTCCACAGTTGGTCTTTTGGAGTTTTGATGTGGGAGATTTTCACATTGGGAGGATCACCATACCCTGGGATACCAGTAGAGGAGCTTTTTAAGTTGCTGAAGGAAGGTCATCGAATGGACAAACCTTCTAACTGCACCCATGAACTGTAAGCATCAATCTGTTCACTCAAAAACATGTTTAACGTCGGACTTCAAGGTTATGTACTTACATTCAAATTGCTTTTATTAGCTATATGAAGATGAGAGAGTGCTGGCATGCAGTACCGACACAAAGACCAACATTCAAACAGCTTGTAGAAGAGCTTGATAGGGTGCTAGTGTCCATTTCCGATGAGGTAAACACCTGTTTCGGCAATAGTTTGAGTCGTAGAGTGTTGTTTTATGCCCAAACCTCTAAACCATTTGTATTTTTACATTTTCAGTACCTGGACCTGTCCACCCCTTTCGAACAGTATTCCCCATCTTGTGAGGACACCTCCAGCTCTTGCTCTTCAGACAATGATTCAGTGTTTACCCATGATGCTATGTCAACTGACCCATGCCTTATTGGCTACCATGATGTGCGCTCTCGGATGGATCTGAAGACGACAATGCGATAGTCCTTTTTGGGCACAAGCTTATGGACACAAGATCTTGCTTGGAAACACTTGTATGAAAAGCGGTACAAGGATTTTCACCTTTGTTGCTCTGCCTAAGAACATTATAACAATGCTTGGCACTATAAAACTTGGTGATTGGTAATTTTCACAGAGAAACAGGACTGAGTCTGGTCATATGTTTTTTTGTTTAAAGTTGTTATCGAATGGGTGTTGCTGTATGTAGAAAACTACATTGGAGCAGCATACAGGAGCGTTTTTAAACCAGATTTGTTTTGTTTAAAAAAAAAAGAGAACATTTATTTTGATATAAAAAGCAGATAGCATCGATAAATATAAATATCTCTCTATAAAAAATTATTCTACTTTTTTTATTTAAAGAACTGTCTTAATTCTCAGGATCTTGCATGTTAAAAATTGCTGTAGTGGCAGCAAAGTGCCTGATTTTTGATTTCCTGTGAATACCTTAAAATATTTTATGTACATATCATTACAGAAGACAATTACATTTTATAAATTATTTTAAATGATATAAATTGAAGGTGTTACTTTGGTGAAGAAATTATGTAAATCTGTTCTGAAGCTATCCCTGAATGATTCTTCCTTTCATCGACACATCTACAATAGCTATTGTTCGCTGCTCGTACCATTGTACATTGTCAAGGCTAAACCTCTGAGCACTCAACTTCCTGTTGTTCTGTTCATTTCATGCCTCAGCGTTTGGTTTGTCGTGGTCTTCTCCCCAACCATTCATCCCATTCAAACTGAGCAGCATCGCTTCCATTGCCAGTACTGTACAGAAGAAAAAGAACTTGACTGAATGTGAAATGCCTTGATATTGATTGATTTCAATTGGTGAATCCTCCATTGTTTGGCTGTAACGTTTTAACCACCCCAGTTTGTTTTCGGGATCCAGGCATAGGCCTAAGTGGACAATGGTCTCATGCAGCTGTAATATGTGTGACTGCTGGCTAGGGTGATTGGGGGGCTGTCTAAGGCCTGTGTGCAAATGAGAAAGCTCCTTATTATGCTAATGGCTCCAGCTGCCCATCTTTATACTGCACTATCTTTTAATATACAAATGCTAATGCTAGCCTTTCTAAACAAACTCAGCAATGTCCTTTAGGGAATGCAAAGCCTCTTCCCACAAGCTGATAAGAAGCCAATGGCTTTTTTCAAGTTAATTTACCTTGTACTTTGCATTCTTAGCCAGGGACGCTCCTACAGTTCCCTTTAGGCACATTCTGGGACAATTGGTGCACATACTACGAATGAGTAAGCGAGTTGATTTCCCCAATGTGAGCAGAACTGTTCAATTCGATTTATCACTAGAGCTCAATCTTCTTTCAGGCAGCTACAGTGATTTATGACCTCTAAATAAGAAACAAACACAGTCCTTGACGCCTCCAGAATTGTAAGAGCACATTCTTTGTGTATGAAATTATAAACCACATGACATTCCATTTGTGTAGTCCTCATTGTAACAGTCAAACAATGTTATTATAAATTTTCCATCAAGAGAGTTAATTTAGAAATATTTAATTTATTTGTTTATTGTTTGTTTTATATTAAATAAAGTATAATTTAAAAACTGGCCCATATTGGCTGTCTGACTGTGATCAAATTGCAAAAATATGTTTCAGATCAGCAGTTTAACAAGGTAATTATTTGTTCTATGGACATCAGAACACTTTTTTGTGCTATTGTAAACTGTTTGTTTTTGGATCTTCAATCGGGCAGATTGACTTAATGATCACACCTCAGCGTCTCCCTCTAAATGTCTAGACGCTTATCTACTGCATCACTGACTTATCTCTCATGTGTAACAATCCATTAGGAGACAAGCAGGACAACAATCACTATAGTCCAAATGTGTCTCTCTCTCCATGGAGACAATCTCAGCCAGCTGGTCTTGGTTAGATAAGAGTTTGGAGTCCACCATGGAGTGGGTGTCTCTCATCTTTGCATCTTTAGCCAAAGGGCAAAGGCCCAAACCAGCCTACCAAATGCCATGGGCTGCATTAAGCTCTGGCTTCCTGCTTCATTTTTTCATAATACAGGGTGACCAGATGTCCGTGATTTCTGGGGACAATCCCCATATTTGTTGGCTGGAGCTGTGCTTGGAAATGTCCCTGCCAAACTATATCAACATTTTCTTCAATTAAATTTTTTTTATCACTGAATCATATTTGATGTTGAGGTCCAGTTGTCTGAGGGTATCATTTGAATCCATGACCTTAGCACTATGCTACAGTAATATGTGTAATATTTAATATAATATAAATGGTACTGTGAAAAAGAAGTGCACCTAACTGAATTGAAGTTGCACTTGGAGTATACTTTAGATATATAAAAACTGCATTTGAAGATTATATATTACTTAATAAAGACCACTTAAGTGTACCTAGAATACACATTTACACTTTGTAATAAAATGTCACATTAAAAGTTGACCTAGAAATGTATATTTATAATAAATGTTTTAATAATCTTTAAAGAAGTGCACTTCTTTTTATGTTAACATACTAAAGCACAATTACTTGATTAGCTTTAGTGTTGTCATTTGATATTACATTTAAAATATTTTAATACCCTATTGCAATCTTCATGTGTAATTTCAAATACATTTAAAAAAAATGAATAGTTTCAATAGAAATGACATTAAAGTATATTTAGTTTACCATAAATGCTTGTCAGTACATTCGGCTGTATACTTTTAAATGTATTTCAAAGACAATAATAAATCACAAATAAGGAGATCAGTCAAGTCATTATAATTAAATAAAAACTCTACAGAGAAGTTAAGATAGTTGCTTTTAACATACATTTAAACTATAATACATTTTTATTTAATTGTAAATAACAAGCAGTTAAGTATCCAAAACATTAAATTCAGTTGGCACTTAAGTATATTGTTTTAAAGTAAATTATTTCCATAGTAAGTTATGCCAAAGTGTAGTTCTTTTTCACAAGAGATATCAAAGAACTACATGTCTGTACTATCTTAATATGCATTTCTAAATGAAGCATATTCTTTTTGTGCACATGCAGCCCTGAAAAGTACATTATTATGTTACATACAACATGGCACAATTTGTCAATCTTCTTATCAAATTCTCTTGAGGAGTGAAATTGCTAAGGAGCAAAGTAATAACAGAGCAAATACCAATGGAAACATCTTTATGTTCATGTTCTTCGCACAATGTCAATGTCATTTTTATCTGCAGAAACCAGTGTGTTGTATAGTAAGCCCAGCCAGAGTAATTATGTAGCAATTACTTCAAATATTACATCAGCTGTTTGCCTTCCTGTATCCTGTTCCAATTAAGGTCACACACTTACAAAATCTTTCTTTATCTGAACACATTCCTTCACATAGGCCTACTTTGTGAAGAAAAAAACACTAATGAACATTGGACTCATTCTTACAGATTATATTTAATATTGTATATTTTCTCTCAAGGCTCGCCATAGTTGAGTCATGCTAACCGTTCAGCTGTTCATAGTTAATGTTCAACCGCTTATCCTTCAGCCCAGCGCTCCGGACGAAAGCACAATGGCTTATCTGTGTGTGTGAGTGTGTTTTCTCGTTCTCTCTATCTGCTGATCAAGGGAAGTATTTGAACACTTGTCTGTACACAGAGCCTCTGTGGATAATGCCTGGAGTGTGTGAGGCCAGGAAGTGTAAGGGGTAAACATCCCCCAGTAAATGGCGCCATTTTATTTTGGCTCTTACGCTTCCACACAGGTTTGAAATGAACTGTCAGAACCGGCCTGGCAAACATCAGATTTTATGGCGAAGATATATTGCTGTTAGATTATACGGTGGAGTTAAACTTGACGTCAGACTCCTCTAGTTTTCCACGACCTCTTCAGTACACGTTGAATAGGTCCAAATTTATGCAGATTGTCTTGCGCAATTAAATAATCTCTCATGTGGTCTTGCCCTAACTAGTTTGCAAGTAAACATAACTATTAAAGTGCTGTTTTTTTTGTCATGTAATTTCAGCTGAAATGGCTAAAAACCACAAAAGCTGAAATTGCACAAAAGCTAGGTTCCCAGCATGAGTGCAACTGGATGAAAATAGTTTCTTCTATTAAGCTAGCTGTTATTTTATGTGTTTTTGGGAAACAAAAGAAGCATAGAAACTCTTATTATGTTATAGCCAACACAGTCTCATGAGAAAATTTCACTATTTTACTTGATAATTTTGTATGAATTATAAATGAACATTAATGTGATTTGTATGGAAACATGATTTTTAGGGGGAAAAAGTTAGCATGAAGGTCTACCCCTAAATCTAACCATCAGTGGGGTACCATTTGAAAATGTATGGAGGAGGTTGTACAAATTAGCCACAAATTTGCCAAAATGTTAAATTATTAAGAGCTGCCATGAGAGTGTTTTGGCTGAATCACAGCCTTTCATTAAGAAACCTTCTGCATGTCTCTGCATGAAAGCTGTGCATTTAAAATACAAAAAATATTGGTAAATTTATATGATTGAAAAACAATCCTTAAATATATATATATATATATATATATATATATATATATATACACATATATATTAGAGAGCTTTGCACATATGAAAAGGTTAAAGTATCTAAGAATGTCAAAAAAAAAAAGTGACATAAAATCATCCTCCATTAAGGCTCCAGAGAGCTCAAGGGCCAATTGAGGAAATAAGATAAATGTCCCGCAAGCCTTATAGGCTACAGGAGAAGCAGGGCGCCTGCTACACACTGGATCACATATCCTAAAGCTGGACTGTAGGTCATGAACAACTGAAAGCCTTGAAACTAGAGATGCAGAAGGAATCAAGGGGACCAAATCTACAGTCAGTGAAAGAAGAAGAGCACAAGGAGGACAGAAGAAGGGGGAGCGGAGGGAACCACGAAGGAGCGGTGGGCCTCACCACCATCCACAGACCCTCATAACTCCTTCATATTTTTCTGGGGGGTTATTTATTGCTCTGTAATTTTGGAGGTGCTGGGGGAGTGTAATTGATTTGGCTTGGATTTCAAGCATGGGAGGAGTGGGACGGGCCTCTGTAATCGTAATGGGGAATCTGGGCCCCTTCACCGCCTCACTTCCCTTCACAGTCTGCCATAATCTCCAAACCAAGCCACTTTACCAGCATTCCCACAACAAGATGTACGACGGCGCCTTATACACACCAGTCATTTACACCAGCCCAAACTGTGACAAGTTTTTAATGACCTGGAGCGGCACGGCGGAGGGCGACGAGAAAGGGTGGAGGGGTGAATAAATGTTTGTCAGAATCGAATGGCTAAACCAACATGATATGATCTTCCACGCTAACACTTCAGCTAAGGAGCAGCACGCATGCTGGGGACACAGACTGGGATCCAGCCCAAGACTGAGCAAAATGGTAGCTTCCAACCAAGTGGATCAGAGTGTAACAGAACCAGTTTCCAGACACTGAATGTTGAGGCATAACAAACACTTGAGACCAAAATGAAGGAAATGTCTGTGCTTTAATGAAGTGGCAACATGAGATTCTTAACTTGAGAAATATAAAAGTCCTTTTCAGGCACACCAGTCCACTTGGCTATTTTCTTGTCATGCAATTACAGCTCTTAATGAGGAAATACAATTTTCTAAATTTAAAATCTTAATTACTTTTGTAATCTGCTTTCTAACTGGGGCCCCCGGGCCCCTTAAAAATGTCTACAGAATTTTAATTATTAATTATTTCATTCTGCTTTCTAAAGACCAGTGTTTTAATTGTTAATGAAAGCTAAAGGTTTTGTGTTATTGAAATAAAGCTGGAATAAAATAAAATATAAATATCAGCTGAAAAGCTTAAACTGAACAAAAATGAGAAATGTTGCCTTGGCAGTTAACTGAAATAAGATGAAGTATTGAATGACTGAAATAAAACTAAGCTATAACTGAAATAGAAATATATTAAACTATTATATACAAATAATAATAATAAATCAAAAAGGAAAAAACAGCAACATTCAAATTCAAATAAAACAGAATACATTAAGAAATATAAATATATAAAAAAGCTGATCAAAATATGAACAAACCGGGAATCAGTTTATTAAACTGTATATATGTATATGTATATATGTCTTTCTTTCTTTCTTTCTTGTGGAAAAATCTTAAACTGAACTGAAATATATTATCTTTAGGTTTAACCACAGTCATAAATGTTTAAACATGTAAAACAGTGAATGGAAAAAGACACAGTCAGCTTGCTAATATTTTTTTTCTTTTTTTTTTTATCAGGATTTAGCTCAATACAAATAAAAATCTTGTTATACTTTTTAATTATTTTAGATTATATTTTATTATATAAACATTTTGTTTTACAATATCATGTTTTTTATATTTTTATTATACAGTATAAACATACCTTACACAAAATTTTTAATATATATTAATATAGCCTATTTGACATCATATATCAAAAAAGTGTTAAACTCTAGTTTGAGACTGCCCCAAAGACAACAAGAGGCCTTTTTCAGTAAAGCAATCAGCTCATTGTCTCAATGAGTGTTTCCTCTTTATATCTCTGAAATATTCAGAATGATCTAGATGTTCTTCAGCGCACAGAGTGCTTCCAAGGGATCCTTTGCCTACAGATACCAATAAACAGAAGTGTGAAGGCCAAGGCAAATGCCGTGCTGACAGGATATCCCATTTACAGCTGAAAATAAACAAAGAACTTCCTCCACAGACTAATTTAGCAACGTAAATCTGTCTTTTCCTTTAGAGCACATTCCTTTCTTTTCCATTTCAGCTTCGAAAGAAAATTGATCAGATTACAGGGCTTAAAAAGTCATTTACTGCGAAACATTTCTTGCAGTCATTTGGTCTTAAAAATACCCTCTGGTTCTTCAAACCACATTATAGAAGCATCTCCACACTGATGCTATTTTGTGGGCCAGGCTTTGATCCATGGCCATATTTCTGTGTGTATAGGAGCGAGTGCAGGGTAAAGTTGCCTAGGCAGGACTGCAAAGCCACAAACTCTTCCAGATTCCAACGCTCGCCTGTTAACTTGACAGCATTCAATTAGACGCCAAGCTTTCAGACGCAGTGAACAGCCAACAGGACTCCAAGTTTTTGCAAATCTGGATCAGTGACTGTCCATTAAGCGATATGTGTGGATAAGTGTGGAGCGATACGGATGTCGCCACCGCTTCCACAAGCCCTGCACGCTCACAAACATGCTTGTAACCCACCCATCTCAGGTAATTGGTTGTAAGGTATTATCTGCCTAATTATCAAATAAATCCCGCTCTTCCTCTGTGGCGCTGCATTTACTCAAAACAGGAAGGGGGATTAGAGGGGGCGCGCTGCCCTCAGATCCGGAGCCCTGCAACCCGCTGCAGGAAATCTAGTGAGCATTCAGCTTGAACACACACACACACACACACACACACACACACAATGTTATAAAATTGTGCTTAAAAAACAAATTCTTCAAACAAATGAAAAATTCTCACTCAAACTGAATTGTCATACAAAAATGGCAGTTAAGAAGTTTTGTTCCAGATTTTGGACATGCTTTAATCTTAAATTAATGTATATGCATATGTATATGTATATGCATGTGTATATATATATATATATATATATATATATATATATATATATATATTAGGGCTGTCAGTTTAATATGTTGACTTAATTAATTAGTTATGAAAAATTAATGGGATTAAAACTTTAATTAAAATTTCATTTAATTTGAAATTTTAAAATGTTAATTTTGTACAAATGTTTAACTGTTGACAAATATGATGCAGAACAACAACTCCATAAATGCATTTTTGTCCCAAAGTTAAGATATAGGAAAAAATCATGTATGAGTAATTATTTATTTATTTTATTTTATTTTATTTTTACGAGAAGGTTTCTGTTTTGAGAAAAGTGTTTTCTGCTTTTGATTTTGAATCAAGCCAAAATCATCAGGGCTGGATTCAAAATCACAACAGAAATCAAAGAAAAAAAAATGGGATCTGATCTAACTTGCAAGACCTGTATCACTGCATCAGTGAGCTCCTGGACAGTGTGTGGTGCTAATTTCCTTTTTTGTTGATCCAGTACATAATATTCCAGTGTTTCTTGATTGGATTCATGTCTGAAAACATGAGGGTCAGTCAAAGGTATCAACTCCATCGTTCTGGTGTTCTCTGGCAAATGCCAAACGAGCTGCATGCTGCTGGTCTGTGAGCACAGCTCCCTTTTGGAGGCTTGTCTTGCTGTCGGCTTTCCAGTGCACCTGTTCTCATTTACATCTGCACCAAAGCAAGAGAAACAGATTCATAATCACTTATGCTTCCAAACTGATGTTAAACGGAGCATAAGTGATTGTGAATCAGTTTCTTTTGCTTTAGTGCAAATGAAAGTGACAACAGGTGCACTGGAAAGCCGACAGCATTATGCATTATATAAATCCAATGTTGTGCATATCTGCCACATACTGTAGACCTCCTGCAGAACCCTCACAGACCCCCAGAGTTTGAGACACTGGCCTTAGATGGAGAAAGGTGGTTTTAACTTGACACTACATCTCAAACTTTCCCTATTCTTATCCCAGAGTAAAGAGATTTGTCATGAGGTGAGCTGCTCTCTCTGTGCTGAGGGGTCTGCTGAACATCTGTTGGAAATCACACTGGGGCAGCGCCAATGGGAGAAAAAGGGCGAGAGAAGGTGAAAGAGGGCCCTAACTCTTTTTCCTCTCATAGGCATTATCTCATCCCATGAGCACTCCCGCTCCATTCTTTCCTGGCTGGCTCCATGCACAGAAGCATTATGCGCATCTGTCACCCATTAATCGGTAAATTACGGAAGAAGTGAGCGTCAAAAGCCATTAGAAGCAGCCTGTCCCTGGGGCTCTCGGTGCTGTCTCTCTCTTTCCTCGCTTCACCTCTGTTTGTAATTCCTCACAAATAAGAAAACGTAAAAATTACGCTTAATAAAACCAAAACATTTTTCGTCATGTTTTTTTTTTCTTGTAGATTTTCTATGATATACTTTTATAGCCTTCTACTTTTTAAGTCTAAATAACAAGCCTGATCTCACTGCAATTCGTACATATTTAAGAGGTGGCTAATTCGACCTCATTTGTACAAATTCATACGATTTGTGCTAAATCGTACGTGTTTTCCGAGTTGCACAATTCGTATAAATTTGTACGAATGACCTACAGTACACCTAACCCCGCCCCTAAACCTATCCGTCATTGGAGTCTAGACAAATTGTACAAAATCCTACGAATTAGCCACCTCGTAAAATACATATGAACTGGTTGTGAGATAGCATTGAAATAACGGCTGGTGATTGAGATAAATGCTTTATTGAGGTTTTTTGAAATATCTGGTTCGGTCCCATTTGTTCTCTTCCCAGCTACATTTGGGTATGAATACTTCATATAGTTGCCTTTTTACCATTTGTCTTTTTTGTTGTTGTTGTTGATTTGGGACATTTTGTAACATCTTGAGATGTTATGTTGCATTTGTTAATGAAATGGTTCATATTAAAATTAATCAGCACATAAAAATTTCTATAATAAAGGCAAAATTTAAGTTACGCAAACTTGATATTGTTTAAATTTACATTTTTACATTTAGAGGATATTTCAAATAAAATTATAATAATAATAACATATAGCCATAAATCATTATTTCTTAGGTTCTAAAATGTGTTTATTTATTTACGGTCATTTATGAGATTTGTAGAATTCAAAGCAAAATGTAAATGTAAAAATAATATTAAATATTATTTTTTTTATTAAATAAACAAATGATTACTTCCAGGCATCTCACTAATCAATAACAAATAAAATATATGTAACTAATTTTCTGTAAGTATAAAGACATTTTTTGAGTGCCACAAAGTGCTGTGACCAAGTAAACAATCCTCCAAAATATAAGAGGTTCTAAATGGCTTACGTGCCCTTACCACAATATTTCTGTCAGGAATAAATCAATGTTTTGCTCTGTTCTCGGCACTGGCGTTAGGAGTTTGTTTTAATGTTGGCAGTAAAAGTGTTCCTCTTGATTCACTGGTTCACTTGTGCTAAGCTTTTCCCAAGAGTCATAAATTCTCAATAAAGTCTCTCTGTTGTAAAAGCACAATCTCCCATTGGGTTCAGAGTTGTTTTGTACTGTTGTAGGACTTACACTGGCAATGCATTACAAATTAGACAATCAACCACAATACATGTCAAATAAATCTCACATACCAAAGGCATTTAATTAGCAAAAATAAAATTGTCTCATCTGAGACCAAAAACATTTCAGCGTTTTTGAGATGAACAGTCAAAATGCGCCAAGTTCTCAGAGCTAATAATGTAACAGAATTTGGTAATTGGCCTACAAGAAAATCCTTGTTTAAAAATTGCTTTCAAAAGGAAACTGTATTGTGAAATGTTCTGGGAAGAGGACAAGCTCTTATGCATGATTTGTAACTTCAATTAAACAAAAGAGATGCTGATATTTTGCAACACCAAGGGGGCTATGAAAAGCCCTGGCCAAATTCAATGAGAAAACAACATTAAGTGCGTCAAATTTGTTTCGTAGAAAACAAACACAAATATTTAGAATTATGTTTGGATCACTGTTTTTGCTCATATAAGAGATAAAATACACTTAAGGGCAGATTTATGTCATGAACCAAACTTGGTTTGAGCTCTCGCACAGCTGTGCGTCTGAACATTCATTTAGCCTCTCAGAGGAGCACAGCAGTAATAAAGGTCTCAGGGCAAGAGGCCGTGGAGGATTAAATTGTCCTTGCACTCCCATATCACCATAAGACCAGAAGTACTTTGCCCCTTCACTCTCTCAAGTGCTCTGTTGACAGAAAAAACAGTGCAGTGGAATAGAAGCCAGAGGAACTTCAAGATCCAATTGCAGGTCTGCCTCAGTGTTGGTGGGGTCTCCTGGCTTGACAAAGGCCCTCGATTCAGGTAGGGCATAGCGGTAACCTCACGTCACATAACGATGGGGTGGAGGGGAGCCGCAGGGAGGCCAGCAGTGGCTCAAATCGGCCCTTTCACAGCACCCAGGGAACAAAGAAGCACTTATGTAGCCAGCAATGACAGCTGAAAACATCTTTAAGCTTTGAATGTGGCTGTGTGTATGATTGTGTGTAACGGTAGAGAAGCTGACCACTAAAAACAGCTATATGGCAATGCATACAATAAGTACAATTCAAACAAAATGTAAAATCTAAAAAAAAATATATATATATATATATATATATATATATATATATATATAATCAAGCAAGTGATTTTCATAAATTGTTTATTTTTATACATTCTAAAAAATATTATTTATTGCAGTGCTATGTACTAGTCTAGATATGTAGATACCATTTAAAAGAAGATCATTCAAAAATCAGATCATAGATAGATAGATAATCACACTAAACACAAAGACACTACAGAAAATGCTCCATGTCCTGACGCAAGACCACTCACAGAACTAATTCCAAAAAAGCCCACTTGTTGTAAATGTAGGGCTCTGGCCATCTCAATTGAAGAACAGCAGGCCTCCATGCGTGACCATGGCAACAGGCCCAGGTCTCACCCCTCCTCCACCACAGCTGTTGTTTTGAAGGTTTATCTCAGGGCTACAGGTCAAGACTCACAGACCAGGGCTGCAGACTCAATGTGGTCTTTGTGTGTGAATGGACAGTAAGGTGTGCCCTTTAGCTTGGTGGCCCAACAGCAGGGCAAAGGCGCTTCAAGTCGATTCAAACTGAGAGCAAGATAAAAATCAGGGCAAATATTCTACTATTCAAACCAATCGCACAGTGACTTTCCATACCTAAAAAGTGAATTGCACTCCATTCATTTAATGCATGCTTCAATGCAAAGCAATAAGGGATACTATTGCAAAACACATTTATGGATATTTTATTATTATGATTTTAGTTCAAATTTAGTATGTATAAGTGCACTGTAAAAAAATTATTTTTCAAATCTGTAAATAAATCAAAGATTATTAGAGTATGTTATACAAAAAAATATTTGTCTCTTTCTTCAAAATGTCATGTTTATTTCAATGTTACTTGTTGTTTCTTTATAATTAATTGTGAACTTGCAAATTCTGAGTGAAAAGTGTTTCTACATTTTTTTTTTCCAGTTTGTATAATAATAAGTCCTGTACTCATTGTTCACCAAATCACCTTTTTTTATCTATTACCTTAGTTTAAATAATTCTGCTGTGATACAAGATGTGTTCCATGTTATAAATATTACATAGTCACAAATAAAAAACAGCAACAACAATATTAATAATCTTTCTTTCTTTTTCATTCTTTCATTAAAATTTGTATCCATTAATATTTGATATTACACTTTCAAAATATTTAAAAGGTACTAATGTGTACATTAATGACTAAATATAAATGTAAATACACTTAAGTACTAGTATGCATATTTTAGGTACAAATAATGTATGAACCATTTAGGAGATTTAAAAAATTGACCTTTTAGATTTTACCACCCCAGTGACAGTTTTTTTTTTCTGAGAGTATTTACTAGCAATAAGCCTTATGTCATATTATATTATATTGAATAATCTGTATTAATGCATAAAAAATTTAACTTTTGTCAGTATTTTAATGTGATACTCCAGCTCTAGTTCTAAAACTGATAGACACAAACATCAAGTTGAAAGATAAGCTTGTTGCACTTAGTTGGAGGAGACTGTTTTTGACCTTCTCAACTAACAGAGCAAAACCAGAAAGCACAATTCTGAAGGAAATCATTTCTAAAGGACTTTAAGAAACTATAAAGTTCCCAGAAATATCTGGAAATCGCTGAGAT
The DNA here is from genome assembly GCF_963082965.1 of Carassius carassius. Taxonomy (NCBI): domain Eukaryota; kingdom Metazoa; phylum Chordata; class Actinopteri; order Cypriniformes; family Cyprinidae; genus Carassius; species Carassius carassius. The sequence continues at coordinate 23,529,867 of NC_081790.1, read as the reverse complement.
CTGTGGTCAGACATATTTACGTAGGTTTTTCACAGAAACCACTTGGCAGTGATTTTGGATTCTCGTCCATTATAAAAACCCAAGATTCCTCTGCTGGTCACTGCTGTTTCCTCGACTATGTTCATTCAGCAAGCTGTGCTCACTCATACTTTCTGACAATTACATATTCCCTGTGCTTTTTTTGCTTTGACCAGTAAAGATTATACAGCAAATCACTTCCTGAGGAAACGTCTCCTTCACTGACAGCACTCCTGGAGGGACATTTTAATGCTAATCTGGCCTTCTTTAATGCTGCAGAATTCATGCGGCCGATGTGGGGAAATGCACCATGAAACTCAATAGCTCCAGGCAGGAAACTGGAGTCCCGAGGAGGAAGAGGCTGAAAGCAAACACGGCATGTTTGCCCTCCTAAAGCTTACACCTTTGGGTCGCTCAACCCGGCTGAGTGGAGCAATATCGTGTTTTTAGAGGGGGTCCCGTCTCTACCCAATTTTACAGCTGGATGGAGAGCTTCAATGGAGTCTCTGATGCCGGGGTTAGACAATGGACTGGTAGTCAAACCGGCACGCCAACTCAGGATTTCCTGGCTTATGGCACAAAGAAAGTGAGCCACCATTGCACAATGAAGAATGAGTCTGAGATCTGAATCAGAGTTCCGAATCATGTCACATCTGTATGTTGGAGTTTACATGTAAAGAAAGTGCTTAACCAACGCTATCTCACGACCAATTCGTACGTATTTTACGAGGTGGCTTATTCGTACGATTTTGTACGACCTCACTCGTACGATTTTATATGATTTGTCTAATCCCCAGTGACGGTTAGGTTTAGGGGCGGGGTTAGGTGTAGGTCATTCGTACAAATTCATACGAATTGTGCAACTCATAAAATACGTACGATTTGGCAACAATTGTATGAATTTGTACGAGTGTGGTCGTACGAATTTGTACGAATAAGCCACCTTGTGAAAAATGTACGAATTGCCGTGAGATCGGGTTGGCTTAACTGGTATTGCAAAGGGTGCTGTTATGAGACAGTTGAGTTTCCAGTTCAAAGGTCAGTGACACATAAGACTGTCCACAATAAAGGAAGACTTTAAAAAAAAAGAACTTCGAGGAGCTTGTGTGCAAGTTAAATGTACACTGTTTTATTCATGTTAGATTCATACGAAAAATGTCATGTGGTTTAACTATCATTAAAAAATGTATTCATTAAAATGAATACATGTGAATGTATAAATCTTCATAGTTATTTTAAATTTAAAAAGGCCATACAGTTTATTATTATTTTGTTTAATAATGACATTTTTGGGAAGTTGCACAACATGACACCTAAATTATCAAGGATGCAAAAATATCATATCCTCTTTATGATATCATATTTTGTCTGCATGTTGATTTTTGAGTAGAAAACTTTTCAAAATTTTTATACACAGTGATGTTGTTTTGTAAATAAATAAATATTACACTTTATTTAATAGTCCACTTCAGACATCCTAAGTAAGTTTGCCACTACATGTCAACTGACTCTCATTAATTTGCAAGTACATTTCAAGTACCTTTAGAGAATTAACAGACTAGTCGGTTAGGGTTATGGTTAGGGTTAGTAAAGTGACGTGACATTCAGCCAAGTATGGTGACCCATACTCAGAATTCGTGCTCTGCATTTAACCCATCCGAAATGCACACACAGAGAGCAGTGAACACACACACACACACTGTGAGCACACACCTGGAGCAGTGGGCAGCCATTTATGCTGCGGCGCCCGTTCGATGTTTCGATGCCTTGCTCAAGGGCACCTAAGTCGTGGTATTGAAGGTGGAGAGAGAACTGTACATGCACTCCCCCCACCCACAATTCCTGCCAGCCCGGGACTCGAACTCACAACCTTTCGATTGGGAGTCCGACTCTCTAACCATTAGGCCACGACTTCCCCCTCAACATGTACTCAACAAGTCAACATGTACTTGCAAAGTTACTGTAGAATGTCTGTTGAGGGACCATAAAAATAAAGCATTAGCAGATATTGACTTGTAGTTTACGTGTGCACAGTTACTTACAGTTGAATGTCTGAAGTGGACTATCAAAATAAAGAACAGTTATTTATTTTGTGTCCCTGTTACAGTGTAATTATACATTTAAGTACTGAGTAATATCAATTAACTACATGTACTCGTGACATCGTGACATTATTTTATGAAAGTAAGGTGCATTCAAATGACTGAATGTGTGAATAGCATTTTGATGTACTTTGGTGTTTTGGTATTTTGGTATTTTGATGTAATAAATAATAAACAGGGCAAAAATTAGCATTAATTCAACTCCTAAAAAGAAACCGAAGCGGAACTGGCCTAGAAAACGTGCTGGCTGTATTCATCTCTTCCGCACTGGACTTGCATGGGGGCTGTAAAACCTTGTTAATGGTCTTTAACTGACGTTGTGCCAGTGTGCCATTCTCCAGGCATCAGGATTTGTGCTTTGGGTGCCTGCTGCCAGGAATTTTCCAGATTAACTCCTGATTTCAAAGAAAGGTCCCCGTGGTCTGCCTTTGTGCAATGCAACTTACGCTTGTATTCATCTGTGTAAGGAACTATTCATCCCTCCATTTTCATTCATTCACTGAATGGGGTCTTATTTAATAGACCCATCCTTCACCTCAGTCTCAATGTACTCATGCAAACAGCGCTTCCTCCTAGATTAGCAAATAATTATGGATCCTTCTGTATTGCCAAAACCCCTGAAGCACAGAAAGAGCACCAAGGTGATTATTTTTAAAATAATTTGCATCTCCAGCTAAGCATGACATCACCAGCATTCTGCAATTTCCTCATCTTTTGTTTGAAAGTCGACCAAATAGTTCACAGAGGGACATTTTAAATCTTAACGGAGATGTATGATGGCAATGCTCTTTCTCACTTTACCGGTCACTCTTCAGCTCCTCTGATCTCCGCAGTAATGGCTGATTGGGCCAATACCTTCATCCTTCCTGCCCCTCCCTCCTTCATCCATTCATCCTGTGCTTCCTACCACCCCTGGGTGAGGACATAAGCCTCTTACAGGCAGGAGAGAGCACTGAAAGGCTGCGGTGGAGGCTGGCTCTGTTTGCCTTGCTCCCGCCGTTTGGGTGGCTAAGCAAACGCCAGTGAGGGTTGCCGAACCGAAGAGGCTCAACGCCTTTAAAAGGGACCCAACAGAGTGACCATTGTGTGTGTAGAACAGGGGAAGTCACTTATTATAAGCAGAAAAGTGAAAGATCCTTCCTCCACAAGTCTGAAGCAAGGCTAAAACCTAAGCCTAAGCTCAGTCTTTTGTTTCACCCCATCCCCCAGAACAAAAGCGCAACTTGAGCGCAACATCCAGATTATAAAGCAACAAGTATATTTTGGCCCTCGAGTTCAAGCTCAGAACATTTCCAAGATTTCAGCCTTTGCGAAAGTTCATTCTATGAAACACTTCAGATAACGTCTTTCTGAATGAGCATTTTGAAGCAGCTGAAATATAGGCTACTAACAGGGATTCTGATTCAAATATATTCACAAACTGTCCGTTCTCCTGGTTGAGATTAATTTCCTCCTTCCTATTTCACAGTATGTGAAAACAACAGTGTGTCAGAATTCATAGAATAAAATTCTTAACACAGCAGGCTTAAAAACCTTGAATGACCTACTACTGCTGAGATTCCAAAGTGCACATATAACGAACACTTTACTCTCCCATGAGGCCACGGGGGCAACTGATTGTGTAAAGTCACATGATGCAAGTAGCACATCCAGATTTCATTCATGCTACACACATTCATATATACATATATGAATATATTTCTTAAACAACCGTGTAGGAAGACATACCCATGTGCATATTCAAGTTTGACAATGTCAAGATTCACTGGGCCCAAATTATGAAATAATGGTTCAGTGAACATGAGGAATGATTTTCACACATGAATTGGTCACCACAGTTTCCTGAACTAAACCCCATTAGAAGTCATTGGGATGTGCAGGAGTCGACTTTACAAAGTGGTTTGACTCTCCCACTGTCAGTACAAGATCTTGGCCAAAAGTTAATGCACTACTTGATCGTGTTATGCAGTGTTAAGGAAGTAAAAGTGGTCCAATGAAATATTAGAGTGTGCAACTTTTTTGGACAGGCAGTGAAAGTCGACTCCAGCACATCCCAAAGACTTTCAATAGGGTTAACTTCGGGACTCTGCGGATGCCAATCTTTCACAGTTTGAGCCTGATCAATCCAGGCATTTTCATCCTGGAATATGGACATGGGTATGTCTTCTGACGTAATTATATTTTATTTTACTGCTTTCACAATATTTGCATCATAACTGTCTATCTTGTGCACTTTACATCCGTAAACAAATGTACATTGACTGGTCGATAAATTTCCTTCTCCACTGTCTGTGATGAATCGATGATCCCTTTTTCTCATGCCATTCACAGTGCCCTTCCAATCCCACTTGAAGTCCACTTTGTAGGGCACTTAACAATCGAAGATTGCAACTGAACAAAAAGTCACTTTATTTAAATTTCATTCAAATGTAAACAACTAGTAATTTTACATTTCTCCATATTTTCTAGTATTTTATAGAAAAGCAGGGTAAAACATAGGCTGTTACACAGGAAGAGGCTTGGAAACACCTTGGCACTTAGTTACGCAGGTAAAGGTCTTTTCTGAACCAAAAAAAAGGGAGCTCATTCTCGCTTGCGCTCCATTTTCCAGCAAAAGGTGCTGAAGCTGGAAAGTCACTTTACTAGTTGTTGTACAAGCATCCACCATGCCAGCTGCCTGAAAGAGAAGCATTGTCCCAGGCCAGTTCTCTCCCGGCCAGCCTGCTTTCATTATCTCACTGTTAAGGCCACAGCCACAGATCTGCTTCACATCGACTGGATCAAAGCACAAGGAACAGGTCCTGCAATGCAATAACGTGCATCTACAGAGGAGCCCTGTTCTGGGAAAGTTCAATAGGTTAGAATATCAGTAAGATTTTCCGGCTGACCGTAACCGCTCACCTGTTGTCTGGTCGAGATGGGATCTTAGAGCAGCTCTCTGTCTCTGCTTCTTCAGACACTTAAACTATCAAAATGGTATCCATCTGTTGGTATGCTGTGGGAAACACCCCCTTTTTGGTATGAAGCTGAATAGTTGTCATGATGAATAGGATCCGAATGAATCAGAGACCCAGAAGAAAAGAATTTGTAACTCAAAATATGTGCTTTTCTAGTGGATGCAATGCAATTTAAGTGACTTTTCAAATGTGTAAAACTGTAATCTTATTTATGCACAATATGCCCCAAAAGCTTTGCTGTGCGGTGCCTATCATGTGACAGGGGTCCTGACAGGTGGCTGTCCTAGCTGCCTGTTCACAGGTTGTAGCACTTACTTCCAGCCTGACTGCTGCAGATTAAGTGTGTCCATCTGTCAGAAGAATTAGGAGTAGTCTGCAGGAATTCTCAGATCACGGAAAGGTTTGGTTTGGTGGGTAAGAGGGGGGCTAGAAGGGAAGGAGGGCCCAGAGGGCAGAGGAAACTTTCATTGGGGTGTAATCTGAACCCCTCAGCCACCTGCACTTGTCTCAGAGGCCAGGAAATGGAGGACATGGGTCTTTCTTTCAGCTCTCATGGTGAAATAATCTTACTTGAGAGTTGCATGCAGACATATACAGCTTCCTTTATGGAACTGATGCCTATAGGAGATCATCTTAGACCCTACAATATTTATTTATGTCTCACTTAAAGTATGTGAGTGTCTTTGCATTATGTGCCTACATTTTAAACCAAGTGGCATATATTTTAAGCCTCAATGATATGAGGATCTTTTTTGTCCTGCCTAATATTTTCATCCACTTTTATAAAAAGCATATTGTTTAATTTCTGAATTACAATTCATGTTGATATTTTTTAGGAGAACAAGGCCAAAAATGCTAGGTTGGGACAACTATCTTTATATCAAATGGAGAAAAAAGGTTCACTTCTTATTAATATTTGAAAAGCCGTGCCCAAAATGCAAATATAGCTAACATGCAAAAACTGACCTTTGTGACTGTGTGCCGAGGTCAATACATCTTATAAAAGAAATCCGGAAATTGTATATTTTTATGACAACTTTGATTAAGTCATGTTTTCATGAAGGATGAATATTTTTAGTCATTAAATTGAAACTTTGAATACACGGTACATTTTTTTAAGTTTGCCACATGCTTGAAACTTGATTTTGGTAATATTTTCTCTTTTCTTTATCATGGACACTATAACATGAAATTGGCCAATAGAAAGAAAACTCAAACTTTTCAAGCAAAACATTTCACAAAAATGTCTTTGTTATGTATTAAGAACCACTAATTTGTCTACAGTTTTTGTCATATTCTGTTTTATTTTATTAATTTATTTTTTGCATTTGCATTTGCAAACGCACGCAGGCTAAAACCTAAAAGTCCCAGCCATCGGGCAAACAAATGTTTGACCCTCTCTTATCACCAGTTCAACATTCTCTCATGTTTGTTGGATTATGTCAAGCAAACATCCGATCTGACATTATGAAACAGCCTTTTTGTAACTGCCCATGAACGTCTGGTGGTGTTAATTCCTGGAAACATGGCTCTAGGGAAATCATGATTTTCTTTCTTTCTTTTTTTTTTTTTTGGATATAATATGTTTGAGCTGAAATAAAACATATATTATGGGCTGTTTGTTTCTGGAGGATAAACACTTGAAAATGATTGCAAAACCTCAGGAGAAAGACTCAACCCTTTCTGTGGCTAAAACTAAGCTTTTGCTCATCCAGGAAGAAAAATGTGAGCCAACAGCTGTGCTTATTTCATTTCTAATGTGTCTCTGAAAGGAGTTCTTATTGAAAAGTAAGGTACATACTTTATTTGTCCATTTTATTTGGCAACAAAATATTATTGTACCAATATTATACATTATTTATTAAAATATTTAATGAGAATTATGGCAAAGTCATAGTCTTGACGAAAAGCATTTTTTAATGCATTTATTAAATGTATTTTTAAAGTAAATGTATTTAATGTATTTTATACATAATAAAAGTATTTATAATGGTTGTATTTACCATTCATTAATTTATGCTATGTAAATAAGTTTTTAAAAACTAAATTACAGTAAGGTGAATTAACATTGAGAAAAAAGCAGTTACAAAAAATTGCTGGACCTGGACATTTTCACTTTTTGTGAGATCCAGCCAACAGCTCACCTCCCATGTGAAAATAAGAGGCCAGCAGCGCATCAAGCAAATTAGCAGTGGCTGCAGAGGGACGCTGAGAACAGTGAGCTCATTTCCATATAGATGTAGCCCATTCCTGCCACCTGTGATTCCCATTTGGTCTGTTCATATACAGGGCTGTTTTGTTCCCTGCCTTACACAGGGTTTGAGGCATTGACCTCCGGATGTCTCCATCCTAGACAATAAGCCCCTGAAACTGTGACAGGAAAAACAGAGAATACAGCCTCCTGCCGCCCACATGCCCCTCCACAACACTTTCTCTCTTCACCATGAGCAAACCCCCAACCCCTAGTTCCTGAATCCTGACTGTCCACACACCCTAACACACATATGCTTTATACCATCCATGAGAGTTAAAACGTTCAAAATAATTATGATTTTCCCTTAATATTAACACAAAGCTATAGAGGCTTGTATGTAATGAATCATGAAGGTATTCTTTATAAAGCAATCTCATAAGCAAGTAAATAAAAAAATCTGTCTTTTACTTATCAACACTATTCAAAACTACAAAAATAAAAGATAAATTAATAAAATAAATAAATAAATAAATCTTGTGGAAGACATTTTTTCAAGACCTGAAAACCCCACAATAAGGACAAATAAAATAAAATCATATAGAGTAGATAAATGTGTAAATACATATTAAAAATATTTCTTTTTTTCTTGTGCACTTTCTGTGCAGATATTAGGTTTCTGACTTGGAAAAACAACAAAAATACATGTTTAAGTAATTATTGTAATTAACTTGCTCAGTTTGATAAAGATAGATTTAAATTACAAATCATATCTTCAAAGGCCTTTTTAAATGGGCTTTTTTTAACGCACTGAGCCAGAAACCGCCACTTCATTAGCACTTACATACACCAAACGTTACAATTTTTACAGGTTTTTACAAAATGGTTGTAACATATATAATTTGCCCTGACTTCTAGAACTAAATATCTAATATCTATTCTAACATAATAACCAGTTTTGAACCAGCGTTCAGATTTCTGTTCTGAAAATGTGTGTAAATCGTGCCTCATTTGCACATTTTAACATTTAAAAAAATGAAATTCAAAACTCTCATCAAAAATCGATGTGCTGTGATTAATCAAGTCTTGCCTTAGGAGAAATTAAAAATAGAAGATAAAATGAATATAAAAAGAAATAGGACAGTTTGCATTAAGTCTATTCCATGCAGGCCACAAACCTCACAAACAGCAAATAAAGGATGACTACACAACCCAAAGAGGGGTTCAGCAAACAGCACTCGGTTCAAACAAGTGTCCATGTGGCCATTCAATACACAAGGGCATGTTTGGAAACGCGAGTGTAAACTTGAATGGGTCTGCCAAAGTCCAGCTCTCATTCATCAAGTTACACTCAACATGACCCAAAGCTCCCTGGGCCTCATTTTGGATGAAATGTGAGGGTCAAACTATGAAACTACAGACTATAACCAGTAAAGTTACAGCACTCTGTGCTACATCCAGCTCGAAACAATCCTCTTTTCACGGCAATGTGTTCCAGGTAATTCTAAACATCTTAGTAGAGGCAAATTTGTAGAGATTAATCTGTCATCCTCAAAAATAACTGCAATTCACATGAGCGCTAAACCCAACATGGTGCTAATATCTCTGCAGTGAATATGCATACAGAAAAGCTTTAAGAGGTTTTTGGGCTCATACAGGGAAGTCTGTGTTTCATGCTGGGTATAGTATGTAGAACTGGGTTGTTTATACACCGTGGCGCCTCACCGGAGGGGTAGTACCCCTCGCTCTCAGTGAATGGAAAGCACCAGATACCTCCCCCTTTGAGTAAATAGATCTTATCAATGAAAATAGTCACCTCTCCTCCCCATTGCCTTTTTATGAATGGAAATACCTGGCAAAAACAAGCCACAATCATTTTTACAGCACACGAGGGATATATATATATATATATATATATATTTTTTTTGGTAGAGTTGATTTATTAACTCTGTTTCAGTAGCAAAAAAAAAACTACAAAAAGGCAAAGGATATTTTATGAAGTTGCTAACAATCCATACTTGATTTACAGATGTTGTATGGTTCTAGCGACACTATGAAACAAAAATTAAATGAATAAAAATGGAATAGATTCGGAGTACTCCACATTAATACAAATGAATATCAGAAAACATTTATCAGAGAAAACAAGAAGATTTTTTTGTCCTTCATTCTCCAAAAACTAGTGATCAAGAAAGGGGCTAGTGTGTAAAGTACGCCATCTAGAGGACAATATATAAATCTATGCATACTTTTTTGGAAGACATCTTGGAAAAACTGTATTTTATATATACACTTCCAGGCCAAAAAAAAAAGAAGAAAAAAAAGTTACAGTCTGGATTTTAATAAGCAAACACTTCAGATTTTAGGATTGAATCATTATTACAGTGATTAGTGTTTCTGACATGTATTGCAAGTCCCATATTTGTCAGCAATTCTTTTAACCCTAATTGACAACATAATAGTTGTTTAAAATTTTTAAAGCTAAACTGTATCATTCAGGGTTAAAATAAATGATTGCCAAACATGCAACATGTCAGAAACATTAATCACTGCAATAATAATCAAATCAGTATTTGCGTATTTATATATAAACTTGGTAGAAAATTTGTTCAAACAAAAAAGTCATTTAGAAGTCATAACTATACACACATTAAACCATTTAAAATGGCTAGAATTCAGTATTCAGCAATTTGACCAATCATATGAGAGTTAATTTATTTACAGAACTCTTAAAGGTACAGTAGCAAAAGAAGAGGTAGTGCAATAAAAATCTTCCAAAAATCTCTAGCAGAAGTTAGCTAACATTTCTTATGGCAGCTTTATTGAAAATGTCAGTAAGTAGATGGAAAATGGTAAACTTATATAAATGTGGACTTTTACATTGAAAAGAAATGTACAATAAGCTGCCCTGCTGAAGTTTTATTTTTTATCATAGATACGGCACAGCCATTTTAACTGAAATATGCTAGGCTTTTGGTGTCAGGCAATTATATATTATGCGAGCAATTTGTGAGAATGCATGTATGTTCATTAAACCAGTCTGAAATACTAAAGTTTTTTTTTTCTCAAAACATTTTACTGGATGAAAAGTAACATACACCTCTTTAGGCTCACACTGTCTGTTGAAAAGAAAATTGACCAATAAAAGCAAAATGACAACAAAAACATATATGCTACTAAGTTTGAAGGCCTTAATCCCGCACATAATTGCGGTTTAGAAGCCTTTAATATTGCAATATTTGTCAATGCAACATTTCAGGCTCCCAAACTAAGCAACACTGTACTTACAGTAGTCCTTTTGCTGACTGCTATTGGGTTTATTGACAGATTTTGATGAATCTGTATCAATTCCCAAACATACATCTTTGATAACGACTTGGGAGAAAAAAAAAAGGAGGACACACAAAGATTAATGGACACACTTCAGTCTTTCACAATGACTTAAAAATTGCCCCCAATAAACAGACTCTTCATTTGTTATCAGGACAGATAACAATTATAGACAGAATCATTTGTTAAGCTTAATTATGATGGTTCGCAAAACTAATTGAACTATTGCTGATTTTACATCTTAGCATTAGCATCAGTCTCTTGCACCAAGAACAATCTGCAATGTGCATTGCAAAAATAAACATTGCAAGCCATACATTACACATATGCTCAACAGTCATCAAACTTGTATTTTCGCTTTATAATTAGAGCGCTTTCACATTAATCCTGAACAGAGGCTTTCAACTCACAAGTACATTTATGACTAATCAGCTTGTAGTACTAGTTTGACTTTGTAAAACAGTTACACCAGAATTTACCGCAAGATTCTATGTCGTGACAATGTCAAGATGAAATCTGCACCTAAATATAAAACTAAATAAATAAATCAACTTCATTATCTGGTGCTAATTTCCTATGATTGGACAGCTTTTAAAATTAGGACAAGTTCAGTTTGAATGTTGGAAGTGAAGCACCAATTTAACTTAAATCTCTATTAAGCATATGAAATTACAGTATACTTCCTACTTAAAGATTTATGTGGAAATGGAAAGGAGCCATGAGAAATGAAAGACAACTAACATCCAGCCTAGAACAAACAGAGTAAATCACTAATAATGGTTTTAAAAAAATCTTTTTTTTTTTTTTTTTTAAATTGACATAGAAAATCAGAAATAAAGCACTCTAAGCTCCCAAAAAAACAAACTTTCCAAATGTCACACACTATCAAATTCAACAGATTTAAACATCACAGTCATTCATTTAACAAAACATGGAGCTTGAGCAGTTTAAAATAATAAGCAACAAGTAAGAGTAAGAATATCAAACATATAGACAAAACATCTCCCGAAACCACCTTCCGAACCTGCATCTGAATTATGGAGATTGTAGAAATTAATTTTCGTAAACCAAATAAACACTTAACATAACACTAATGGAAAAAAAGCAGCAAAGTTCTGCCTCCTTGTCTTCGGTTTTGGAGCGGGGACAAAAAAATTAAAAAGCTGTGGTCGTTTATTGTGGTCCCTCAACTGTGTGTGAGAGCGACAAGAATAGATAGGAAGAGATGTAGTGTGGTGAAAGCTGGCCTTAGGAGATGCACAGTGCAGACACACATTGACCTGTGCCTAAACAGAGGAAGCTTGTCACAAATGAGAAGAGTGCAGCGGAGTCTGACAGCGTCTTCTCACTCATAGCCCAAGTTGAAGCTGTTCCAGTTCACCGCATTCTCTGGTCCTTCCTGATTGGGTGGATACTGGAAAAGGGGCTGGTAGTTCTGAGGGCGGCCGGGAAATGCATTTGGCCCTTTCTTGGGTCTGCCGCTGTCAAATTGGGGAATACATTATTAGTCGACCAATAAGATGGGGAAATCTTTTCGAGAAGGCTGTTTAGAGCAGCATGAGTTACTCACTGGTTCTTGTGTTTGGAACCGCTGATGTGGGCCTGGTACTGCTCCACGGAGTTCAGCTCAATCTTGCACACAGTACATGGGTAGCCCTTCAGTGTGGAGGCTGATAAAAATTGCAACAAAAAAAAGTGACCACAAATCCTCAATTTCAAGGTAAAAAAAAACATAAGTGTATCAACTAGGGCAGTGCTGAAAATACTAATGAAGAGATTTTAACAGAATCAACATTCAAAAGATCCATTTTGTTGTGGTGACTTTTTCTGATGCTGCGCAAGAAGCTTTTGATACTTTTGGTATGAAAAAGTCTCATCTTTCAAATTTTGTACATCATCGCAAAATGTACACAATAAATACAGTTTCAGTACAGTTTCATTTTTTGCGTGAAAGATCAATGTTGCCACTTCAGCTCGATTGGTTTTTGTACATTAATATTTCACAGACACCAGTACATATTGCTTTTTAATTCACTTTATAGCCTACTTGTGATTTATTCACCCAAAATTAACCAAATTCCATGGCATTCTGCATCATTAAGTCCCATATCTATGACTGGATTCTGTGATTCCATCTGCATTGCAGAAATCATAACTGTATGCATAAACACACTGTACTTGAAATATAGCTGCAAATTGCATTTAGATTTTGAACATAATTTGAGGTGCATGTAAACATGGTCAATGATATTCCTCATGCTGTGGCCACTGTAGTTGATTACCATTAATTCATATTAGATTTTTTTTTTTTTTAATAATATACTTGTAAGTTTGCAAATGCAGTTCACAGAATTTTTTAAGTGTGCACTTTTGTTAAAGCATGTCATTGGTTTAACAATTTGTATTTGAATTATATAAATTATTATATAACTACATAAAAGGGTATGTGTTCCTGATGTAATTTCCACTTACAGTCCACATCAAGTTCTACATATGAGATGAGAGACCCCCTTCTATTTTCTGACCTGGTGCAGAGGACGGCCCATAAGTCTCCATCAGCTTCTGTTTAGTCAGGTGTTTTTTATGTTTCTTGCCACTGTAGTGCTGCTGAGCCATGAGGGGATTGTTGAAGGAAGCCTGGCAGATGGAGCAGAAGCGGTTGGGGTCTCCTGCTGGCCCCTGCACACCTTCAGGTAGCCATTCATCCTTCTTCACCTGCACTTTGGGCTGAGGTAATGCTGGAATATGAGCAAAAACACAGCAGATCAGCTTTCCAGTGTGAAACAGAATGGAATGCAAATGCATTATCATCATCATTACCATTTTTATCCTAAGTTTTAGGAAAATGTCTAAACTATTAGGTGTAAAAATCAGAAAATATGATCAATTGCTTTGCATTTGTGGCATACAGTATAACTAGATTTGATTAAAAATGAAACCTAGGAATAATTACTGATTGCAGAACACCTCTCATTCTGACGATTCTAGGATTTTAAGCTCTAAATATCATGATAATCAAGTCTTCTTACCAGGAGTCTGCTGACCAAAGGTCTTCAAGCGAAGGTTCTTGGAGTGAACTTTGCCCTGGTAATGTGACTGTGCCACTACTGGGGAAGAGAATGTCATGTTGCACACAGTGCAGGCTTTGTATTTGTCCCCTTCGCCAACATTAAAGGTCTGCAAAACATAACACTAGCCATTAATGCAGGACACAAACACATCTTTGATCCAATATTCAATAAGTCTCCATCATATCTGGCTTTTTATCGGACTTACATCTCCTGAAGGCTTGAACCGTTTTGCGATGGGCTCCTCATTACCATGAATGCTCATGTACCGGCGTACTTTGCTCTCATGTTTTTTGCTCTACAAGAGACAAAAAACTAACATTAGAAGGTATGACATTTAGTAAAGTGCTTTCGTCATGGAATAACTGTCATGAAACCAAGCTTTATTTACCAATAGTCAGTTATAATGCTGTAAATACATGTAGCATGTTTAATCAATGTTTGGGTAAAAATGGCTTACATTTTGACAGTCTCTAATCAAATAATGGGCAGATGTTAAAAATCATGGGTTATGTAATAAAATGCTGGAACTGGAAGGTCATGTTGAGCAAACTTCATTGTGGGATACAGACTTACTTGATACCCAAAACATCAAATACTGTCCCTTTTCTTACTGCGTAGCCATCTTGGGACATTTTCTAGTATTTATTCTGTCATAAGAGTTAGTTTACTAGAACTGTCATATTGTGAACACAAATTTCTCTCATTTATTGTAACCCAAGTGGCTCGCCTCTGCTATATCCGGTCTCTGATAATACCCAGCCCTTTTCTCTGTTAAATAAGCCATGGTTTTATTTTAGTAAAAGTGTAGTAACTATGTTTTTTGGCACATTGATTACCATTTGTGTAACCATAGTTTTCATACAAATACCATGGTTAAACTATGGTTAGTTTTGCTAAATGATTGTTAATTTGTGGTTACCATGGTTTAACTATTGTAAAACCATGGTTAATTTTCATAAGGGTTGTAGACTGCAGATTTTCTCAACTCAATAGGCAGTCTGGGTATTCAAAGCAAGCATACATTAAAACAAAGCATGCTGCAAATGTGGTAGGAGTAGCATGCCATTCTGAAATACTTGAAATCAGTATCTAATCCCTAGAACCCCGTTTGTACTGTATTGGCTGAGAAACAAAGGAAAAGATGCCATCATTTAAACTTTGTCCAAATGAGTGTGAATTCATACCTGGTAATGTGCAAGTTTCTGGGATTCTGAGATTAAAACAGCACTGCATACTTTACACCGAGAATCAGAGAACAGGTCACTGTGCTCCTTTATCATTCGGTTCACTGAAAGAAAGATCAGCATCAGAAACGGTAACAACAAAGCGGCATTTCATTGTTATATAAAAGATACGCATACAAAACAGCTTTGAGGCAAAATATGCAACGCTCAAATCAAACCTAAAATAGACTTGCTCTGCATTTAGGTGCAAAAAATCAGACTGTGTCTTAAATCGACCTTGGATACGCTGTTCTTCCTAGACACTATAGCAGCAGTCCTAAGAGCACTGAGGAGCTGAGCTCTGCTACCATGCTTTACACTCCCTCACACTCTCAGGCACTGTATATTCTTTAAATAAATGTCATGTTTGGCTTATAAATAATGCATCGATAGTTACACCATTTATTCTGAATGATGAATGATGAATGTTGCCAATCTCTTACCCTCGGCCGCCCCTGAAGGTAAATATGGAAAACCTCCATTCGGCTCTTGCTGCGCCATGATGTTTGCAGGAGGCGGATCGCGCATGCGCAGACGATATATGCGCTGCACAAGTCTCTTCATATATCCGGTAACCCACTTTTATTCTATTTACAAACAAATATTTGAACCATTTATCCACCATGCTTCACAAAATTATTTCTATACACGTCTACGCAACCACTAAGCAATTCAGATGACGTAAGGGTCCGTAAGAGAATCTATACGGGGTAAATATGTGTGTTATTGCTATGCGAGTTGGTTTATTTTTTTGCTAAATGAATCATTACGTTACTTAACGTTACTAACCTGGCAAGTGACGTTGGCATTCTTTTAAATTACGTTTAATCTCCAAACTGCAATTTTACCAGTTTTAAGTGTTATTAATTCGCAAATGAACACTCTTAATTCCTCTTACGATTTGAGAGGAATATGTAATTATTTGTACCTCAAATCTTATATCTTTTTGGCGTGATTAAGAGCAACGTCTGGTTCTGTTGAGTCGAATCTTTCAGTGACTCGGTTCACAAAATCCATTCAAGTATGTGTTCGAATCCGAGCTAACACTCACTGAACAACAATTTTGTTGTCACGTTAAGTGTAAATTCAATTTTAGTTTTGAAATGACTTTTGCTTTTTCTATTTCAAAAATGAATTGTTTTAAGAGCTGGAACACATGCAGTTACAATGAATTTCCTTAATTTATGTGTAAATGCTTATGTTCCTTAATAAAATGTGTGACTAGATGACTTTTAAAATATGTTAATATTACATATGACTTAACACATTTTATATCCATCAAATTTTGTGGAGTTTTAAAACCATATTTTGTTATTAAAAGCCTATATGTTATTGATGCAGTTTAATTTTAATATAATTTATTTTTATGTAGTTAATATCGCATTCTTATTTGGATTAATATCTTGGATTAACGTTGTCTTTGAAACCTAATAAAGGTTGTAATGATGTAAAAAGAATCATTGAATCTCTTTTGAACCAGTTCTTTGAAACAAACGAACGATTCGCGGAAATGACTCGACCTTCCCGTCAAATCAAAAAATAGTCCCCGCTCGCGCGCTGTAGGTTGTGACGTAACGTCTTTCCTTGGCCCTCATGTCACGTGACACGACAACCGCCTGTGAAAATATCTTGGAATCGAAGTCCTTGTTTTTGTAGCCTTTGACCGACCGAGCTAACGTTGTATTATCGAATATGAAAATTGAACGTGTTCAGTAAAAGTTTATGAGCAGTTAGAGTCTCACCGAGTGTGTTTAGAGCTGGACACATAGGTAATTCATGTTGTTGAGGTCGCGCCAAGATGCCCCGCCGGAAGCGCACAACAGATGAAGGCGGAAGAAAAGCGAAAGTCAGCAGAGTGGAGCACAATGAAGAGACCCTGGTGATATCTGACTCTGAAAATGAAGAGGTACTGTGTATACAGTAGACAACCACATACTGTGTGTTTGGCTTCGTTTAAAGGTTTCTGTGTGGTTTAAGAGTTATTTAAATGGGACAGCAACAATGTTTCCTTAATAATTACCATGGTAATAATTGTTTCTAATACATTAAAGTGAGTGAAGTAATAATAAGTGAAGTGACATTCAGCCAAGTATGGTGACCCATACTCGGAATTTGTGCTCTGCGTTTAACCCATCCAAAGTGCACACACACAGAGCAGTGAACACACACACACACTGTGAGCACACCCCCGGAGCAGTGGGCAGCCATTTATGCTGCGGCGCCCGGGGAGCAGTTGGGGGTTCGATGCCTTGCTCAAAGGCACCTAAGTCGTGGTATTGAAGTTGGAGAGAGAACTGTACATGCACTCCCCCCACCCACAATTCCTGCCGGCCCGGGACTCGAACTCACAACCTTTCGATTGGGAGTCCGACTCTCTAACCATTAGGCCACGACTTCCCCATTTCGCTGTTAGTACTAGATATTCAGTATTGGGTATGTTGTGCTAATTTCTGTTCCTGTAACATCACCCCAATGGAACTACAAAAATAAAATTGAAAGATTTTCCAAACATTCCCCTGTCTAACTATGAAAGTTTATGGTAAATTATAATGGTGGATTATGAGGAATGATAAACCAACTTGAAATTTGGCCTTCAAATCTTCAGGAGGAAGACTGCTCAATTAAACGGTCCTCTCGGACAGCCCGGTGGAAACGGAGGAAGAATCAATCTCAGCTACGAGGTACTGTAACTCGGAATTTCACAACAGATCATTAATTTTGCCTGAAAAAATAGGTGTGCATTTGATTCAGACCTGTTTGTGTTGTTCTACTTGCGATTTCAGACATGACAGAAGAAGAAATGCTGGACCTGGCCATGAGACTTAGCGCTGAAGAAGCAAACAGTGCTGCCCAGAAACAACAGCATGAGGACGACGGCGACATACAAAAAGCCATAGCACAAAGTCTTAATGTTGGTGAAAAAATTATTCTCATAAAGGCTGTTATACATTATATACATTATATGACGTTTAAAATTGGAAAAGATTTTAAAACAATAGGCATCGTTCACTTTTGCAATTTGTAACTGGAGAAAACTGAGTGTCATACACTAAATGATTGAGTATCTCACATTACTAGACTTTAAAGTGATTCCGAAAACAAACAAATTCACTTAGAAACGTGTGCCTCGCTGCTGTGAGATGCATAAAAAAAATTCTATCATGAACGGAAAATATCAAACAAGAATTTGTGCCTTTTATATCCTACGTTATTTTTCAGTAAAATCTGTCAACTCCAACTGGCCAGAATCGTCAGACAGGCTCTGACTTTCATTAAGTAGCGTTGACTTTTCTAGACTAAAAATGTTTGACCAGTCAAAGAACGAGATAGTATCAATCAAAAAGCTGCTTGTATTTCTTCAGGAAAGCACTGGAAAAGCATCGGAGGGTCAAGATGAAGCAGCCAGCTCTACAGATCAACCACAGCAGAATGTAACAAATGCGATTTGTTTGAGACGAAAACTGTCATACCCTGGCCGAGATCAGACACACAGTGAGAATGAGAGGGAAACGACTAGTCCACTTCCAGAAATGCCTGATCTGTCACAGGCGACCTCCTCACATCTTTCAACGAGGAGTTCTCCAGCTCTGGTCTACAGTCCTTCTGCTACCACAAAGGTTAGATGTTATTAAACGGCTTCACATATTATTGTAAAATTATTGTCTTCTTCATAACCTTGTAAAACCTATTTCATATGCACACCTCTAAATGATCAACATTGTCAAAACTTTGCTAATCTGTTGTACACAATCTTCAATAGGCCTCCTGTTGTCTGACTGACAGTGTAAACTTAAGGCCCTTTATTATAATTCTAAATCTATCTTAAACTATTCAAATGAAAATATTCAATATGAAACATCAGGCTTTGGATGTATATCTCTCAGTCATCATTGTAATGTATTGCATTCCATGATATGTTTTCCACAACAAAAACTACAGAGCTTTGATCATAAAGTTAATCATTTAAATATCGTCTTACTAAGACAGGATATGGTGATAAAGAGTGACTGGGGAACTGGGGTTTATATGCGTTTTATGTAAGTAGTCTGCCATGTCTCTGAATTATTTTCATTACAAACATTACTGAAAGGTTTTTTTTTTCCTTTTCTGGTATGAGCTCCATTTTCTTATTTTATGATACTATATGAGCTGTGTAAAGTCTGATGTATCAAATATGATAATATGAAAATTAGGATTTTGGTTCAACAACCTCTTCCATTTAAAAAAAAAACAACAACAAAAACAACATTTTGACATGGATATTTTTTGGTCAGGCTTTAATTACAAAAGTATTAACCTTAAAAAGTATTTTGTTTTCCTAGGACAAGACCTCAGATAACCAGACAGTAGTCAGCAACACTCCTGAACTCTTCAGATCTGTCTCAGATTCCCAGTCCCAGACATCCCCTCTCTTCACCAGGCATGGCTGCTTCATTCGTCACCCTGTAGTATGTGTAGAGAAACTGAGTCAGGACCTCATCCCTTCAAGCACAGACTCAAATGTTCACACACAGGACAGCGCTGCTGCCACATCCCCCAAGCAGGAAGATCTGCCCTTTTCCAAATGCCCGGTCTTTACTCAGAAAGACTTCAAACGAAAAATTGATTTGTTAGAGGACAAAGACTGCTGTAAAAATACTAATGCAAGTGAAGACGATACTCAAATATCTGATGAAAATACTCATTTACAAACACAAGTAAGCCAAGGTTTGAGCACAGGTCCAGATACGTGCCTTTCAGCTTCTAAAAGATCAAGCCCCAAATGTGTGCCTAAAAACAGCACTGAAGATGTCACCATAGCAAGTGTAAGTAGGTGATCTTCGAATGAGAGGTTTAAAAATTTGGGGTTTCGTTTCGACAGAAAAAAAAAAGCATCAAGGATCAAAAAGTAAAGACAGTTATAATGTTGCAAAACATTATTATTTAAAATAATAATACTAATATTTTTAACTATCTTGAACATTTATATTAAATAGTAAAAATATTTAAGAATATTACAGTTTTACTGCATTTTTTATCAAATGAGTACAGCCTTGGCGAGCACAAGACTTCCTTTTAAAAGCATTCAAAAAATCTTACGCCTTAACATTTGAATGGTAGTGTGTATTCCTCAGAGAACTGTATTATAAGTCACTTGTATTTGTAGAGGACTAGCTTTACCTTGTTAAGTTTTGGGTTAATCCTTTCTAATGTTCTTTGACTTAAAATTGCATAATCCTGCTACTTGAGACAAAAATCAGCAGAAATAGTATGGTATCTTTAAATGATTGGCATACTATGTTGCTGATTCTGTCACATACTGTGTA
Source organism: Carassius carassius (assembly GCF_963082965.1). Taxonomy (NCBI): domain Eukaryota; kingdom Metazoa; phylum Chordata; class Actinopteri; order Cypriniformes; family Cyprinidae; genus Carassius; species Carassius carassius. The sequence continues at coordinate 23,509,669 of NC_081790.1, read as the reverse complement.
GGATGCATAATATGTGAATTGGGTTTGGCCTGTATCTCCAGAGATGAGATTGAGCACCCTTAACTGACATTTTTTACTACTATTTGTTTTCTAACTGTATTGTGTGATCATTTTAACAGAAAACCCCTAATCTAAAGCAAGTGGAGGATCGGACCACTCGGGGTGAGAATGTAAAATCTGACACTGGTATGCCATTTCTTGCACTCATCTTCTCTTTGTGTTTGCACCATTTATTCAAGAGCCGTAGAGCCTAGAAGTAAGAGTTTGTAGTTTTCAAATTATCATCTTTGTCTGATGCCTTCATTTCCAAGTGGTATAAGGATCCACAGGTTCTTTAAGGCCATATATTGTATCAAACTAAATACTTTAGCGTTTAGTAAAGAATCAAGGCAATTTGAGTTTGATTTCTGCAACAGAAAAGCAGTTCTTCAATTCTTGAACAAGTTGGTGTGTGGTTGACCCACTGTTGCTGCAAGACTGAGCAGTGTTTTGCAGTATTTGGGACCACACAGAGTGAGTTTGGTTCCTGCCGACAGGGCCTGTAAAGTTATTGGGTTCTCTGTGCGATGGTTCCATACAAATTTTAGATACATTTTTAGAAAAACAAAGTTTTGTTTAGTAAGGATGCATTAAATTGATTAAAAGTGATGGTAAAAATAGATTAACAATGATTTGTGCTTCAAATAAATGCTGATTCATCAAAAAATCCTACAAGAAATGTTTGAAGTCTAAACGTTCACACCAAGGACGATAACTATAAAGATAACAATAAAGATATAGTTCAAAGAAATGTTCTCAATATTAAAGAACAGCAGAGTCCACACCACAGCTATAACAATAAAGGCACAGAGAAGCCATATCATTGGAATCACTTTCAGAAGGGTTGTTTCCAGCTGATGAACGATACAAACATTGACACCCAATCAGAATCCAACCTGCTATAATGAGCTCGAGAATTTAAAGCGGCAGACGCAGGTGTGCTTAGAATAAACAGACGATATTCACTGGTGTGGAAACTAATGTCCTTTTCTTTTAGTTATCTTTATAGTTACTGTTTTTGGTGTGAACAGGGTTTAAGACTTCTTTCAAAAACAAAACCCACACACAAACTTTTGTACTGGAGTATATAGCGATAGTTATATATGTGATTTTGTGCAGATCGCTTGAATTTGCCCTAATCATTTCATTGTGTTTTCAACTGCAGAAATTGCTCCAAACACTCAGTCTTGGAATGAATTTACTAGTCACATGGTCTTGCATTTAACAGATGAGGATGATGAAGATGATGCCAGTGAAGAGGTAGGTACTGTATGTTTATATTAAAAATAACTGCATGTTTAATGGCTGGTCAGTTGAACAGAAGGGTATAAGACATATATTCAGAATATTTGGTCATATTCCTATTATGAAAGCATGTTATTGCCATAAACAGATTAAGATACTGTTATGGTTTCCAGAACTTCAAATACAACATCTGGCATATGCCCCTATTCAGAATTTTGGGTCAGAGTGACATTCATTCATTCATCTCTCTCTATGTCCAAACAAACCTTTTCTTTTGTGATATTATATACATTTCAAACAGATAGAAAAAGTATGTGCATGTCATAGTTTATTGGAAAGATGCTTATGTGTGTATACAGGAATATTCCAATAGCTATAGAACATGTAAACAGAAAGGTTTAACCAGTTCTTAATTGGGAAATGTTGTCAATTCCAGGTTCTTTCCCCCAGCCCAGTGTTGTGCAAGGAAAAGATTAAGCCAATCAAGACTAAGCTTTCCTCAACACAATCATGCATCTCTCCAGCTACCATCACACTCTATTCTTCTACACAAGACACGCAGATGTCCCGCTCTGTCCTGGAAGAGGACTCGAAAGCATCCAAGGGTGTGAAATTTAAGTCCTCCGACTGTAAATCTCCACATGCTTCAGTGGAAAAAGGAGAATGCATCTCTTACTACTGGGGAGTACCTTTCTGCCCCATGGGGCAAAACCCGGATGAGTACACACGTGTGATCATGTGTCAAATGGAGGTGTACGAGAAGAGCCTGAAGGAGGCCCAGCGAGAGCTGCTGCACAAAGCAGACTGGGGACAGCCAGTGAGTGACATCAGATGCAATCATTCAGTCAAAACATCATTTACAACAGTAGAAGCTCAAACTTACCAGCTTTCCTCATGAAGTTGAATTATGTGACATTTACTATTGTTTTATGGCTGCCAATATCTTTTTAATATAACAATTTAATGTAGAATGGCCAATGATCGATATATATTATTATTGTTATTATTATTAATATATAATATATATATGAGCCAGGTAACACCTATATATATATATATATATATATATATATATATATAAAAATTATATATATATATATATATATATATATATATATATATATATAATATTATTATTTTTATTTTATATATATATATATATATATAGGTGTTACCTGGCTCAGAGAGACCATTTGGTGCAAGGAGATGGAAGCGCCACAGAGCTCCTCAGCTGTCAGAAGATGAGGAGGAGAATGAAGAAGAGGCAGAGAAAGAAAATAACAGAACAGCAGTAGAGGAAGAGAAGGACGAAGCCAAGGAGGAGTCTGTGGCGGGGTCACAGGATGATGCTGAGGGTGGACAGAGTGAAACATACGTAGTCTTGTCATCTCCAGAGACAAAAGATGAGCAAGTGGTTAGTATATTGTTTTTGATATCCAGAGGTGGGTAGTAACGAGTTACATTTACTTCGTTACATTTACTTGAGTAATTTTTTGGGGTAACTAATACTTTTTCGGAGTATATTTAAAGATGGGTACTTTATACTCTTACTTGAGTAAATTTTTGGGGAAAAATCTGTACTTTTACTTCGTTACTGTGAGCGACGCTCTTCTCGTTACTTTATCTTAATGCAATAAATGTTATAAATGCTTCAGTTTATTCCAAACGCGCCGTCTACTTTTCTCTGGGCAATGAGCGATGCCCATTCGCGAATGATTCATTCTTTTGAGTCAATTCTGTTCAAAGGCTTGATCAAACCAATTGGCAAACGAGTGAATTGGTTCATGAATCAGTTTGAATGAGTCGTTCAGTTCCCTGCCGCACGCGCTGAGCGTCTGAAGTGGTTCACTCGGAGTTGTAACGTTTAAGAACAGAAAGAGCGTTGAAAACGTGGCTGGAACTGCACTGAATTGAAATCTGCAAAGGTTATTATTTGCTAGCGATGGAGATCCTTATTAGATGAACACCGCGTGTGCTGTCTACTGTTTAACAGGTAATAACTTGGGCTACATTCGATTACAGTACACGATACCGGTGACATTAGTTTGTTTTACATGTGTGGCTTATAACAGAGGGGAGTCAAGTTGAATGCAGCTTCCAAAACACAAAAAATAGCCGATTAAGATTTTATTAATTTTAATACAATCACACCGGTGCGAGTACGTTCAGCAAGTCATATCATCAGCTGCTAAATTCAGATCTGTGATTGCTTGCTGGCGCTGAGCCAGAGATAGATGTGTTTTTACAGCACTGCGCATTATAACAAATCATACATGATTCTTTTGAGCTTATTAAAGCATTGGCCAATCAGAGGCGTTCCGATGAGTCATCGCTAAAATGCTGGTGCTTCCTTCACTCGCTCACTGACTGAATACCTCTTTCTGGAGAATTCTCTCGTCAGAAACAACAAAGTGCAGATGTGTGTACGAATCTTTAATTAAGATATTGATTTCACAGTGTTAACAGTTTCAGTGATTTTAATGGGAGTTTCTGAGAGTGATTGAAATCTAGACTGTCAGTGAAAATTATCTTTAATAATGTAAATGTTATTGGCTCTCTTTCTGAACAATGAAAGATTAGTAGCAATATTTATATCACATTAACTTTCAATGTTAAATTCACATTTAATATAAAGTCAGTCGTATTAAAAATGTTATGGCATGACACCTATATCTGTTACTTAAGTAAACAGACAGGGTTTTATAATAAATTACATAAATTGGAGTAAAGGCTGATGAAATATATACATTTTTTAAAGATATTTTATGCGTGTTATATGCTGTAACCTCCTTAGAGGGAGGGAATTATTAGGGAAAAAGACACTATAGGGAAAAACAAGGTTTTTATTCACCAATCAATTTTCAAGTTCTAGGCCATTTTGTTTTTTTTATGGAACTTCGTACAAAGATGATTCTCAACTTATTTATGAAAGATATTACAGAACAATTTTATTTTATGATATTCCTTCTGTATGCATTGTATATATACATAGATATCGATATCCTGTTTTTTAATAGAAAGTCATATTCTGTTTTGAATCCCTAAAGTGCTCCTGAGACATTCATTTGAGGAAAGAAGAAAAAAAAAAAAGGAAAAAAGTCCATAGCTGGGTCCCAGGAGGATAGAGGATTTTTGACTTGTGTTTTGGTGTAATACCATCATCAACCACAAGATGACGCGCCATTTATTATATATACTGAAACAAAGACAGAATGTTGTTGAGAATGTTGCTGCACCTGTTACTGATAACTTGTTTGCTTTCTCACCAGGAAAAAACTCCTTTCCTCAGCCGTGAGGAGCCTGTAACTTCCGCTTTAAATAAACCTTTCAGGTAACCTTTTAGGTGTCTCGTTCTCTTGACTCTTAGATGTAGTTACATTAAAAAGAAGAATTATTGTTTTCCACACAAAAAAAAAATACAAATAAAAAACACGATTGAAAATTGCTCTGGTGTGTTTGTATTCCCATCAAAGTAGCTTTTTGCAACTTATGTTACACATTTCATCCACTGAAAGAATTGGGTGACGTGCTCATGTCAGAAACACAGTCAAGCATTAAATTTGTTGCAATCACTGCTCTGTGTGTGTGTGTGTGTGTGTGGGAATAGATATACATGCAATTTTCCAAAGAATCCCGCAAAAAATAGGTTGTAGGTAGGTTTAATAGGTTGTACATTGTGTAATGTTTGAATTATTTTTGAAAATAAAGACAATGGCAGTACATATCATAATGGCAGTAAATATTTCAGCTCATGTTTTCCATACAGTGATGTGGCCAGGGATTTACTTTAGAAAGCAAGGACACATAGCACCACAACAGTATTATAAAGCTGTCCTAACACATCTCGTTGACAGGAAAAGTGCTCCATGGGACACTTCAGATGAAACTCAAATACAATGTTCAGCTGAGCGGGAGGAAGAAGAGGCCCAGAATCACAAGCATTGTGAAGAGGATGAGATAATTTGTCCAGGTATGTGACTCAAGTTTCCAGTCCTTCAAAAGATGATGAAACCTTTTCCACTGGTATGAATTACATTTAGTTTCATGTTCTTCGTCACAGAGACTCAGATGACTCAAAACAGCACACCAGAACTAATGGTGACCAGTCCTGCTCAGGTACAGTAGCACCATATAACTGTTCCAATCCAAATGCAGCCTCCTTAGAGGAACCTCATACGACAGACCATGTAGACTTTCATTTACAACCAGACAGGATCTGAATGAATTTCAATAAGACCTCATCATTTTAAGTGAGCATCCCTCATTCACAGCCCCAGTCTCGTGCTGACAGTGATGTGATGGAGGTAGAGGAGGGAGGAGGTGCTTCTGCTGTAGAGGAGGAGATGATGGAGCAAGAGGCAGCTCCTCTTCACAGTCAGGAGCTGGAATGCCCCTTGTGCTCCAAACTCTTCCCCTTCAACAAGATCGAGATGCATGCGGCTTACTGTGATGGTGAAGCAGACCACCAGGAAGAGCAATCACAAGGTTAGCTCTCTAATAGCACTTCTTTAACTTTTCAGTATGCAGATATTATGATGCCAGCATGGCTGTTAATTGTGGAAGAGGAGAGAAATCTGTGAAGTGAAATATTTTGTCATTGTAGTTGCTGCCCGAAGGAAAAGGACCAAAAGAAATTTTGATGAAACTCAGCAATCTGGCAAGTAGGTACAACAAACATTCAAACACTGAAAGATCATTATACAAAAATAGCAGTGTCATAAAAAAAAAGTGACATTTTAATTGTATTTTCTTTGCAGGTCAACACAGATGGAGAAGTGTTACATGTGTCAGGGATTTTTTACACTCCAGGTGTATCCAGAACATGTCAGTTTGTGTATTGGAAAGAAAGACTCGAGAGCTAATCAGGTAACATCATTTTTAAGTGGTTTTGTATTGTGTTTGTATCAAGCGTCAACATAACTGCTTTTGCAGGAAAACGGCCTGCTTTCTGCTCTGGACCGGACTGAACGGAGACATACTGGTGTGTCCTCTTTCTCTCATTTCTGGCGTTTACAAGTTTGGCAGATGAGGCCTTTTATTACATTCAATTCTTTATTTACAGGCACTGATGAACCTGGGCCATCTGATGTTTCTACAACAAGAAACTGGTACAGTTCCAAAATTGTTTACTAAACATGTTTAATGTGCATATTCCTTCATGTTTATCCAGATCAACAGTAATTAATTACGTATATGTTTCCCCAGTGGCCTTGTCGATCCTGCGGTGGTGGGGACTTCTGAAAGTGGAGACTGCTCAGCGATGACTTCCTGTACCAGTAACGCCTTCACTCCTCGATCAGAGAACACTGACTGCCTTATTGACTCCTCTAAGACCAGCCAAAGACTCTCAAGAAAGAGAAAATTCAAAAAATAGTGTCAACATGCTTTTAGTATCTTTTGTGTCTGTGCTTTTCAGTGCCTCCTCATTTGTATGGCTTTTTATAAAATAAAAAATGCACAATTGTAACTATTTAAGTCTTTGTTTTCTTATATAATTGTATTAAATAATATTGCCACCTAATGAAAAGTCTGATTTGATATTTGTCTTTATATCGCTCATCTGCCGGACCACCCATACATGTAGGTGTGGTCAAATTTACTCTAGCTTGGCCAATTTTAATACAATTTTAATCCGCAATTTAAATTGGGTGAAAACGTTCTCCACTTATATGAACTAGAGGATGACTAGTAATATTTAAACCACATGGAATTAAGTAATTCAATATCAATATGCTGATCTAGTTTGTTTTATTAGCTTAAATTAACTTCAGTAAGTTTTAGGATAATAGATTTGAGTCAGATTTGTATGCAGTAATTTGTGTGGCAATAGCGCCACCTTGGGAAGTTGCATATTGCAGCTCTTCATAATAATTTACAGTAGATAATATTTACTTTATACAAAAGCTGTTAAGATTCTAGAGCTTTTCTGCTCCAGGGGTTGGACGAAGAGAGACCATCCAGTGACCAGCTTTATTATTGATATCAATAATAATATTATCTTTGATCGTAATTTCGTTGCATTTTATAAAAAATTTAATAACTTTTCCATTTTAATATATTTAAAAATGTAATGTATTCCTGCAATGAGTTACATGGTCCTTTAGAAATCATTCTAAGCAGATTTGGTTCTCAAGAAACATTTCCTGTGATTATCAAAGTTGAAGACAGTTGTCTGCTTGATATTTTTGTGGAAACTGTGATAAAGTGTTCAAAAGAACGGCATTTGTTTAATAATTTATTTAAAATATATATATATTTTTTAATAGTTAAAGTTTACTGTTACTATATATATATAGCACACGAAAGTAATATGTATAGTATATGATGTTAAATATATAGCACATGTATATGTCACTCCTTAAAACAGATTACAATAACAAAGATGATGACTGAATTGGTCTGTGTCTTGCTGCTTTGCCCCTGCACATGTGCAAATGTGCTCGAAGAAAAGAAAGAATATGGAGGGAAACACGAGGAATGCATGTCACAGAGAGAGGGGGTGGGGGTGACGCTCTCCGCGGGACAGTTCTCATTCCAACTGCTGTGACCCAGTTATAACGGGATTCATGAGAATGCCCTAAAGTATGGACAAAACATACTTTTTGTGCACCCAATATCTGTAATTGACAAGAGAATGTGGTGGCAAATTTTAAACCATTTAAAGATCCTATTTATTTTATACTTTAAATTGTATTTTTAAATAGCATATTTTAATGATACATTTTATTGTATTATTTTAGTATCACTTTACAATAACACTCAATTTATTAACACTACTTGCTGTATTAGTTATCACAAACTAACAAAGAACATTTGTGTTCTTGAGCATTTATGAACCATTTATTAAGCATTTATTCAGTCGAGGTAAAAAAATGTTTATTGTAAATGTTCATTCATTCAATATTCATTCATAAAACATTAATTTGCATTTAATTTACACTGTTAATCTGTTAAAGGCACACAGTTTTAAAAATCGATTAGTATATGTAAAGCATTTGCCAAGATTAATAAACACTAAAAAATTGTTGTTCATTTTTAGGTTATCATAACAAATGCATTAACCTAAAATTTACAGTAAATAATAACAAATCGACATTTACTGTAAATTCTTACAGTTCCTTTATTTAGTTTTCTCTTTGTAAGGTTTTGTGTTGCTAAAGTATTTAAAAATTTGTTTTTATTTTTTACTTTTTAAAGAAAAGGTGAAATAAACAGAATTAAAGAGCTAGTAAGCATGATTATTAAAATAATCGCTCGTATGATGTTTTCTGGTATTATTGCAAAGCTTTAAAACAAGTTTATAAGATTGGACACTGAAACATGCTAAAATAGTAGCTAAAAGATATGTATGTAAATGATTATGCATGCAGAAATTCTTGGAAATGCTACACCCTATTTTCATCTTAGAAAACACAGAACATGCAACCCAATCTTATGAGACACAAAGGAAAAGGAGTACACAGAAGTGGGGAAACCAAAACTTATTTAAGTTTTGAAAGAGGCCTGCATGTCTTGATTTAATTTTATTGTAATTATAAACCGTAGCTCTTTTTATCACTTGTGTGTAGGTGTTCATTTGTCATCAGGGTAAAGCCATAAGTCACAGCTCTACATTTGTGAATGTGATATTATGAAGCATATTTTATTCTGAAAAATGCTGAGACAAAGGCTTTTTTGTTGTTGAATTTGGAATGGATTTAAGTTTTAGCTTAAAGGATTTCAAATCCAGAGTGAAACAGGTCCAGTTTTTGTTTCATTGACAATTATCGGCCAATAACTCTTCTGGCAGAAACCCAGAAACCCTGTGGCCTACAGCCTCTAGGGCTCCGGCCTCTGACTTGTGGGAACTGATAAAACTAAGGAAGCTCACGAGTTGTCAATGCTGAGCAGAATTTCTTGCAAGACTGCAAACTAAAACATGAAGTGTCATATTTCATATTTCATTGCCAAGAGTGTGCAGAAAGGAAAACTGCTTCAATACGTATGTTGACATTTAAGCTATCTGATTTCAGGATGCCACAAACTTCCTGAGGAGCTTGCTTTTCCACTGAGTCAAGGTCAGTTTTAAAAGAAATTAAAGTAGCTTTAACTCAAAAGTACCATTGCTATGTTGTTTTGTCCAACAGGCATTTCAGCCACTTCCTGTGGAATGTTTCCTCTCTCTGGCACTGCTACGCTTTTGTTTATTTTTGGTATGATATTATTTTCTCAACTTAAATTAGTTTAAATACTTTACCAGCCCACCCAATGCTGTTATATATTGCACTATTAGTGTATGTGTGTCTGTCTGTCTGTCTGTCTATCCATCTATCTATATATCTGTCTATCTATCTATCTATCTATCTATCTATCTATCTATCTATCTATCTATCTGTTTATAAATAGTTTGGAAGTATTTAGATTAGTGCGGTCAAACGATTAATCGCAATTAATCGCATCCAAAATAAAAGTTGTTTTTATTTACATAATATATGTGTGTGTACTGTGTATATTTATTATGTATAAATACACACTCATGCATGTATATATTTTAGAAAAAAATGTTTTATGTCTATATTAAATATATTTATATATAATATAAATTATATAAATATAAATACATGCATGTAATTACATATTATATACAAAATAGTATGTGTGTGTTTACATATACATGATTAATATGCACAGTACACACACATATATTACACAAAAACTTTTATTATAGATGCGATTAATCGCGATTAATCGTTTAACGTGACTAATTTAGATGCATGTTAAATCTTATAAATATAAACATATGTCTTATAATTTATAAGATTTATAGCATGTTATAAATATAATATGTAAGCATGTTATGAAATACAATCCAGCTGTGTGAGACAAATGCCAGAATACAAAAGCAAAATGAAACGTCACTTGAATAAATCTTTGATATTAAGTGGCTGCACAGACAGTGAAGACATTTGTTCAAACAGGCGGTTTCTATCAAAAGTTCCTCTCTCTTCAAGATTTCCAGGTTAATCTGAGGTATAGTCATTTCAAATGTCCATAAGAACCAACAGAGTTCATTTCTGTCTAAGCCTAGAATAGCTTGTGTCTACTGTACTGTGTATCTTGAGGCTTCCAGTAAAGTTTGATGGTTCAGGGATTTTAATATAATAGTACTTGGCTGTAAAACAAAAAAGGAGGCAAATTTCCTGGTTTGGGATCTAAATGACCTGATTCTGTTTTTAGGGGAACATGCCTGAACTGAACCACAATAAATGTGCGTCAGAAAATTTGTATGTATTTATTTCTTTTATTCTTCCATCCTCTACCGATTACCAATTTAATTTGTTTAATTTAAGAGTGCTTTTCTGCATGACCCACTTAATTAGGACCTATGTAAATTTTTATTTTCTTCGAAATATTGTTAAAGTGTGTATCAATGCTTTTCTATTGAATTTTCTATTTCTATTTTTTTTTAATTAGACATTTGTAATGATGAAGCTGCTAATTAGTAAATGTAATTAAATAGCACACTTCAAATTAATATCAAGCACTTTTGTATGTTAGTCCAAATATCAAAATAATTGAAGGCTTACTTTTTTAAAGCACAACGAAAGATTATTAATACATGATGATTTAAAATGTGGGCTACTTTAAAATAAAACTTTGAAAACTTGAAACATTCTTTTTTTTACATCATCAAATTATGAAAGTTTACGTGTAACAAAAACAAAACAAAAAAACATTAAGGAAAGTATACTCTCTTTAAGTGGCCTTGTATTTCATTCATATTATTTCATTTGGAAGTAGGCTACAGTGTATTTGACTACAACCCGAATTCCGGAAAAGTTGGGACGTTTTTTAAATTTTAATAACATGAAAACTAAAGGAATTTCAAATCACATGAGCCAATATTTTATTCACAATAGAACATAGATAACGTAGCAAATGTTTAAACTGAGAAATTTTATACTTTTATCCACTTAATTAGCTCATTTAAAATTTAATGCCTGCTACAGGTCTCAAAAAAGTTGGCACGGGGGCAACAAATGGCTAAAAAAGCAAGCAGTTTTGAAAAGATTCAGCTGGGAGAACATCTAGTGATTAATTAAGTTAATTGATATCAGGTCTGTAACATGATTAGCTATAAAAGCTTTGTCTTAGAGAAGCAGAGTCTCTCAGAAGTAAAGATGGGCAGAGGCTCTCCAATCTGTGAAAGACTACGTAAAACAATTGTGGAAAACTTTAAAAACAATGTTCCTCAACGTCAAATTGCAAAGGCTTTGCAAATCTCATCATCTACAGTGCATAACATCATCAAAAGATTCAGAGAAACTGGAGAAATCTCTGTGCGTAAGGGACAAGGCCTGAGACCTTTATTGGATCCCCGTGGTCTTCGGGCTCTCAGACGACACTGCATCACTCATCGGCATGATTGTGTCAATGACATTACTAAATGGGCCCAGGAATACTTTCAGAAACCACTGTCGGTAAACACAATCCCCCGTGCCATCAGCAGATGCCAACTAAAGCTCTATCATGCAAAAAGGAAGCCATATGTGAACATGGTCCAGAAGCGCCGTCGTGTCCTGGGGGCCAAGGCTCATTTAAAATGGACTATTTCAAAGTGGAATAGTGTTTTATGGTCAGACGAGTCCAAATTTGACATTCTTGTTGGAAATCACGGACGCCGTGTCCTCCGGGCTAAAGAGGAGGGAGACCTTCCAGCATGTTATCAGCGTTCAGTTCAAAAGCCAGCATCTCTGATGGTATGGGGGTGCATAAGTGCATACGGTATGGGCAGCTTGCATGTTTTGGAAGGCTCTGTGAATGCTGAAAGGTATATAAAGGTTTTAGAGCAACATATGCTTCCCTCCAAACAACGTCTATTTCAGGGAAGGCCTTGTTTATTTCAGCAGGACAATGCAAAACCACATACTGCAGCTATAACAACAGCATGGCTTCGTCGTAGAAGAGTCCGGGTGCTAACCTGGCCTGCCTGCAGTCCAGATCTTTCACCTATAGAGAACATTTGGCGCATCATTAAACGAAAAATACGTCAAAGGCGACCACGAACTCTTCAGCAGCTGGAAATCTATATAAGGCAAGAATGGAACCAAATTCCAACAGCAAAACTCCAGCAACTCATAGCCTCAATGCCCAGATGTCTTCAAACTGTTTTGAAAAGAAAAGGAGATGCTACACCATGGTAAACATGCCCCGTCCCAACTATTTTGAGACCTGTAGCAGAAATCAAAATTGAAATGAGCTCATTTTGTGCATAAAATTGTAAACTTTCTCAGTTTAAACATTTGCTATGTTATCTATGTTCTATTGTGAATAAAATATTGGCTCATGTGATTTGAAAGTCTTTTAGTTTTCATTTTTTTAAAATTTAAAAAACGTCCCAACTTTTCCGGAATTCGGGTTGTATATGACTTGTCCATTTGACACGCATGCGTAAATTACCCGTTTCAAATAGCCTAGCCTAAGCAAAAGACGTTATTGATCCATTTACAAATCAATTTTGCTGCAGTATTAAGAGAATTTTGAGCGTCTAAGCACTTCTCGACTGTCATATACGAGAGATAAATCGACTGAGGAGAATGTAGAGTTTAGCACTCACAGAACATGCGCAACAGCTCCCCCTTCAGGTCTTTTAAACGCAGTGTGGGGACGAGTGATCTAGCTTCCGGTTGTTCTTAAAAGGCATTTTAATTTTTTCATATTTATTAAGCAAAGAGATAATTTCATGTCGTTAATGTAGTTTGACCATTAGTGCTGATATGCAGAGGCATATGTGAAACAAGAAACAATGGACCTTGACTGCTGCTTCGTGGCACAATCCATAATTCCTTTTATTATTTATTTATTTATTTATTTATTTAATAAATTATATTTTTATGAAGCATAATTGATTTAAATCTAGTTACCCATTACATCATATTTATTCCACTATTATTATTATTATTAATATTACTGTTGTTATTTTTATTACAGTTTGTGCTTATTCGTATAAAGCTTGTTATGGATAAAATGAAAAATATTATGTTTTTATTATTAATAATGACTGATCATATATAAATAGCAGATGAGTTTTAATTAGTGAATATCCTATGCAATAGTCTTTATTGCATTTTCTATTTTTCTTGTTTTTTTTTTTATTTTTAAGCCCTGCATGGCTCCATATCTCTAGACTGTGGGAAATAATTAAATTCTCAATGGTATTTGCAGTCAATATTGTAAAGATTGTATTTGTTTGTTGCCCTCCCCCTTGAACAATGAAAGCTAGGCTTCCTGCCAGTAATGTTATATTTAATATCAAATTGTTAAATAATATAAACAAGCTTTAAATAAATGACTAATATGATGATATTTTTCCTTGCAACTCTGACAACCACGAATCAACCATGTTTTCATGCAGTTCAGCTTTATGACGTCAGCAAGAGCAGGGGGAAAAATTTAATGTCACAGCCATTGTCTCGTGGAAATGATCACGTGCACACTCCCCCTGCTGGAGAACAAAAAAATATGAATTTCATATTGCTTATTATATAAATATTTTAATATCTATTTTACATTTTAAAACGGGTTCATCTAATTGTTTCAGGAAACGACATGCTGGCCAACAAGACTAGTGTTTACAGTTTGAAAATGCTTATTTACAGATGAAATCTGCAAATATATGACATATCAAACATTATATAGCTGCTATTGTATTATTTAAAATAAATAAATATATAGCACAAAATTATAAATATTACACGTCACACTATTAATGTAAAATCTTTAGGGGTTCACTCTTTGCTTGATACATTCAAAATGTGCAATTTCATTAAAAATCAACACGCATGCTCTGTACTGTGTAGATATAGATTTTGTCTTGAAATGCTGATTTCAAGGCTCCATATTGAAATTGTGTTGTATTTAATGATCGCAGTTCGTCACTGGATTAAATTAAACAGCCAGCATGTTTCCACAAGCAATATTATGTACAGTGCAAAACATATATTAAAGTTCTTTTGGCAAATGGAGTTAAGCCACACCTAGATCCTGCCCTATTTTCACAAAAAAGCACAAGCTTTTCTTCAGCTACATGTATGTGTGTGCCGGTGCTGTTAGTACCCGGCTGTGTAACTTGATAGGGGGCATCGAGAGGGATAAGGGAATGTTGAGTTGCAATGGAGCAGAGTACGATACAGGTAAACTGAATTACAACTTTAAATTGTTACTTTGTTGCAGCTCGAGGCGGTCACCGCGCGAGCTTAAAATTTGCTTCTTTGTTTTTGAAAATTAAAATCGTTGTTTGCTAATCGATGCCCCCTCGACACGTCGTAATATTTGAAGTTCGCTAAAATACCGAATTGATTTCTTCCCAATAAAGCCAACGCAGACTTGAAAATATTGTCTCGTATTTCGACGAGAAACTTTTATTTGTTTTAAAATGTATTTGAAATTTCCTCGACGCAATGTCGGTTTTGTGTAAAAAAAAAAAAAAAAATTGTTATATTAAGAACGCGTGCTTTTGATATTTCGAATTTTTCGTTAATGATTAATTTCTTTGTGTCGTGTTGACTACCTAGATTCTCCCTCTTGCCCCCACCCCCACATTTCACATTTGCCAAACAGATTTTGTTTTATTATCTATTAAAAACAATACGAATCCAGTCCTCGATTTTAAATGGGACGCTGTATTGTTTTTATTCACAATATGTCGACACATTTTTAGATACAGTCTCGCGCATATTAAGCATGAATTTAAAATGACGTGGTAATGAAACTTGTAGGAAGAGGTAAACTTGGTGGAGCTGCTGATTTTCTTTGAGACCAAGAAGTTTTTTCGTCATGATTAAGTTATTTGGTCCTCGTATGAGCCGTGATATTACATTTTAAAATATTGTGTTTAGCCAATATAACGTAATATCGGTTAGTTGTTCCGTTCATTTTAATATTAATATGATATTTGTCGTGTTGGCTAGAAATGCTAGGCTATAGCAGTGCATTTTTGAAATGATATGACACTTTTATGTATTAGGCAGTAGAAAGTTGCTTAAAATATGCTGTTGCACGTATTGAATGAATTCCAATATTATTAAGCCTCACAAAACACCCGGATTGAGGATGTTGTTTATCACTGTTGTTATTTAAATGATTATACATATAAAATATATACATTTTGTATCGTTCACAAGTCTTATATGAGCGTATTGTAATTTGCATACTAATAAATGTAAACGATTTTGGGCACACTAAAAGCTCCAAGGTCATATTGTTTATTATATATTTGCCTTTCTAAATCTTTCTCAAGCACTCCGTGTGTTTAGAATTGGGATGATAAATTCCTTGTGGTGTTTGTCGGAGTACATAAAGTAAAAAGTTGACAGTCACAGACGTGTATTGTGGTTTAACTGTAGACTAGTTCTCCTTTTTTACCAGTAGGCGCTCGACATGTGGACGCCGAATGTTGTGGCTTGTGATTGGTCGGTTTTTCGGTGGATATGTGGGTTACCGGTGGGGGTGGGGCGGGGGTGAGTGACCCATGACTGTGTATTAACGACCTGTGATTGACATATTAAGTTAAAGCACGGAGTATGTCACGTTCAGGCCGCTTATAAGAGACAGTAGCACACTGTAACAATGGAAACATATGATATGCAATGCTGTGCATGTCCAGATCATGTCCCTTTCCAAAATACATACATTACGGATAAATTAAATTGTGCATGTCACATTTTTTATAACCTATTTATTAATAATTTAATATATTAATTTCAAACAAATAACAATGAAAACAAAGATCTTGTATAGATTTAAGTTCTTATAGTGCTGTGTTCGTTATTTGTCATCATACTCTGTTTTTGCAATGGAAAAAGCCTTTGGTGCTTATATAAAAAAAAAATAAAAAAAAAAATAAATTCAAATTTTATAGTTTAAGTTAAAATATAAGTAACTAATTATATTTAATATTATAATTTATAATATATTATCCATACACTGCGCTCACAATATATATATTATCCAATGAATTGAATTTGATACGGATTAGTGAATTCTCATGAGCCTTTGTATTATTTGTAGTTTTAAGTATAATTTACGCATTTATTTTTGAGATATTTAAATGTAATGTAAAAGTTAAAGAATGTCTTTAAACCAAACCACAGTATTATACATTCATGCTTTAAAAAAAAAAAAAAGTAATTTGTATTAACTGAATTATCTATTGTATGTTTAAGATAAATGAATCAGTCTTCATATGCATCTTGAAATATTTAATGTGTTTGTTTGTGTTATTCAGTGCAGCCTTCAGTGAGTTACATTTATTGTCCATTTTAGAAGCAAACCACATTTTGGCACCGTCGTTATAGAATTTTTATGTTTTACTTTCCATAAAAAAAGTCTTTATGCGTTTTTCCTCTGGTATCAGGCAATTCCTAAGTAGATTAATACAATGGAATGTGTTTTCAACCATGGAAACCAACAAAGACCAAGCAGTTCTGAGTAGGTTATGTGAATGATTAGTTCCTGTGTAATTTGCTCCTACTGTATATTATGTTTTGGGAATTTTACCTTTTTTGCCTCAGATTACACTGATAAAAGTCACAGTATTCTTCATACTTCACAGCTGGTTTGAGAAGACTGCAATGCTTACTTCTCAGACCGATAATTTGAATCATGTGAAGGGTGTTTGCATGTGTGTATTTGAGCTTCATAGTTTGTATGCATAAGTTTTTTTTCCAGAGCTCTGACTGTTATGATGTGTTTGTGTAATGACAGCATTAATATTTGCTTAAAATACCTACACAAGATTAAATTCTAAATGTTAACTATATGAATTGATAAGTTGTTGTTGTTTTACCATAGACTGTTTTTAATGCTTGTGAACTTGTGCAACCTATAATTTTTGCGCTCTGACTCATTATTGTTGAAGGTATTCTTATCAAATATGTCATTTTCTCACACAGCTGCAAAAAGCCATATGTGGGTGACTGTATTCTGTTGTTCTCATATGTGTGCAGGTTATTTTCTAATCTATTTGCTCTTGTCTTAAACAGTGGTTAGGTGCTCCCAGCTGCCTTCGAGGGACCTTTGCCTTTTATAAGTCGGTGGGTTGCAAGCAAGCGTCTGGGGGTCCAACGCAGGTTTGGAAGCTTGGGGAGTTCTACTTCATGCGCTGTGGCCCCCAGGATCCAGTGTGTATAGCAGAGGTTACATTGCTGTGGGAAGATCAGACGCAACGGCACCTACTGGCCAGTTCTAGACTTTACTTCTTACCTGAGGACACCCCGAAGGGCAGAGCAGTAGAGCACGGAGAGGTGAGAGATGGGAAAAGTTACATAAATAACGTTTGGCTGAAGGAAAAGAGTGCAAAGATCCATTTAACAGCACTAGATTACTGTATGTTATCATCCTGAATGTAGATATAAAAAAATATATATATATACATATATATATGAAAACCTACTACATGAAACTTTCGGAGTTTCAAAAAATCTCAAAGAACCTACAGTAGCGTTAAAGTTTTAATAATTTTGAATAGAAATATAAATATAAACTTCTTCCTGTGGTGGCAAAGCTGATTATTCGACAGCCCGCTTCAGTCTTCAGTGTCACATGATCCTTAAAAAAAATTCCTTCTAATATGCTGATTTGGTGCTCAAAAAAACTTTTTTTTTTTCTGCTTAATATTTTTGGGAAAAATGTGAGATATGCACACATTACATTGATCAAAAATTGACAATTGACAAAAGATTTGCATTTGAAATGCATTCTGTCATTTTAAACTTTCTGTTCATCAAAGTTTCCTGAAAAAAACTCATGGTTTGTACAAAAATATTAAAGGTGCCATAGAATGCAAAAATCACTTTCATAAGGAATTTGAACACAGTTGTGTGGCCACAGTGTGTGAAAACAATCAGCCTATAATGGTAAAAAATCCACTTACTCATTGTTTTATAATTCCAAAAAAATCATAAACCGTCTCTCCACACGAGCAGTTCCAGACTATGATGACATAGTCAGTGAAAGTCTCGCCCAGTTGTGACGCTCTTTGCCCTATTAGCATATACACAGCCCTGAGTGAGAAGCAGGGGGACAGGGTTTCATATTTTATTGAGGCACCCCTGGGCGCCGCCATTGGCTAGCGGACCCCCACTTGCTGTTAGCATTCCATTGACTCCCATTCATTTTGGCGTCACTTTGACAGTGAATAACTTTACATCTGAGGCGTTTAAAGACTCCCATTTGTCCATTCATTATTTCTAAAGAAACTCGAAAATGTATAAAAGGCCCCATTACCTTGTATATTACGTTGTGGCCCCATAGAAGCAGTTTTTGTAAAAATAGGCTAACGATTGTGTCCTAACCTGCGACTCTCTGTCGCACAGTAGAGAAATTACCTTATGTACAGGAGGAGAAGCTCGCAGACAATCTTTTACTGTCTATGAGGCAATCGGGGGGATGTGGAGGCATAACGTCAAGGCAGAAGCCCATAGAGAGTCCATAAAAGCAACGGTCTGCAAGATTCGGTGGGTGATTCAGATTTCCCTTTACACAGCGATTAGAAGACTTGGTTTCGACAGGTTGCTCACGTGAATTCTACGTCATCAAGCTCAGTTTGAGTCTGCGCAGTACGCTCGACCCCCAGGAAGTGCGTGCTTCTAATTGACTTCACTTGTCTCCGTTGAATCCAATTGGGTGGCTGTGTCCATTTCTTTTACTGTCTATGGTGAGAAGCTGCGGTCCGTCATTACTGTTCTCTTGTAGCTGCTGGAGATACGTCAGCGCCAAAGAGCCATTAAAAAAAGTGTTGTGTGTTGGGATGCACCAATGAACATAGGAGTCTCCATAGACCGCTGAAGACACAATGGTAAAATTTCATTTTTGAAGGAAATGTCACGGGAAAAAAAGGGGGAAAAGAAGTCCTATACATTGTGCTAGCATTTTACAATGGACTGCCTCACAAACGAGGGTCAGTTCAGCGCTGGAGTTATGCAAAGATAGAGGGATCGATACCAACACTTTGTGCTCAAATGTCCAGACTCCAGACACAGTATGCATCACGCATCATATTTTGTTGTCCAAAAGAGATTCTTGGCTCTCTGTAAGGCTAATGTTGCTAAAGCTACCAATGTCAATGCCTGATTTCACTAATGCTGCCTTCACGTGCTACCAAAATGATCGTGAATAGGAATGTGGTAGTTAAAAATTGCCTTTTGAAGCAATGTGTGAGGTCAGTAACACAGTCACCGTAACACCGGTATGCCGCGAGAATGAGCTCTTGAAGCTCCGCACTCTTCTGAGAAAGGGAGAAGGGTTGCCAGGTCGCAACAAAACCCTTCCACGGACATGAATAGCAACCCGCGGCAACAGCGGGAAAACCACAGACTTGGCAACACTGGAAGGGAGGTGAGAGCACCAGCTCATTTTCATTTAAAGGGGACATACACATAAACAGTGGGTTTTGACTCATACCCTAAAACTTTGCAAACACACTCTTGAGAATCATAGAACAATTAAAAATATTGTATCAATGCATTCTATGGCAGCTTTAAGCAGCAAAAACTGTTTTCAACATTGATGTTGTTATAAGAGTTGATATTGTTATAATGGTTATTACAAAAGGTTATTTTCTTGCCAAAAACTACAATAACAGTAAACAACAAAGCTCTTTAAGGAAAAACTTTGGCCTGTAAAAGTTATTTTTGGTATATTAAAATATAAATTTATTAAATTCTAAATAATGCAAAATACATACAGCAATTATTGTATTTATCTGCACTATATTAAAATGTCTTTCTGCATTGCAAATATAATTTTATTTCATATGGTAAAAGCAGCTTTCATGTGGCCAAGCTTTAGGGCCCTATCATACCCTCGGCACAATGCGATGCAAGGCGCATTGCAAGTGTGTTTGCTAGTTTCAGTCCAGCGCCGTTCGCATTTTCCCGTCCAGCGTCACGTCGTTTAATTAGCAAATGCATTCACTCCCATGGGCGTGCTGGTCTAAAAAAGAGGTGTGTTCAGGCGCATTGCTGGCACATTGCTATTTTAAGGAGCTGAAAATAGACTATGTCAATGGTGCAATATTTTTTTGTTATTTAAAGAGTGCGTTGGTAGAAAATGCGCCTCTGGGCGGGTCCACAGTGCGCGTTGAGATTGCTACTCCAATCACAAATAAAGTGAAATCTTGTAAGATGTTGAGGGTGCTTGAATTATTAATGAACATAAACTAGAGCATTTATAGTTTGTTAGGTAATTCAGCTATATATGCTGACCAAAAGTGTCAAGACTTCTTTCAGGTACTTTTATTTGAAAATGAAAGATACTCCTTGCTCATTCTTTTGCTGAATGAAGTAGCCATGCCTGAATTAGAAAGCATTTTGAACAGACAACATATGCTATAAGAACATAAATAAGTAAAGAGATGCTTTTCTCAGTTTCCATCGTAAACAGTTAAATGTGAGAATGTTGCAAAGATAAGCATCTAAATGTCAACCGGCCTTTTACACACACCCCCCCCCCCCCCCCCTTTTTTTTTTTTTTTTTAAAGCAGTTTGGATTGGTTTGTTTTTGCCTGAGGTGATGAGTGTCCTATTGTTAACTAGTATAACATAGGAAAAAGGGAGAGGCTTCTCATTAACTGAAGGTGTTAAAATATTTCAGGCCATTAAGCAAAACCAGGTCCTGCCTGTAAGCTCATTGAATGTATAAAGATGTGTAGTATTGAGTTATTGATGTTTGCTTGGTGTTTATATGCGTTTCTGCATGCAGGATGAAGTCCTCGCTGTATCAAAAAAGATTGTGGTCAGAGTGGAGGATCTGGTGAAGTGGACTTGTCAGGAACCGCCACAGTGGAAGCACAGCAGTCAAAACATTCATGGGTCTCAGAAGTCTGATGGGTCACAAGATGCTAGTTATCCACAGGAAGGAAAGACGAAGAATGAGGGTGAGTAACAGATAAAAAATCCTGAAGTGTGTGTGTCAGTATGAAAGGTGGGGGAGAAACTATTCTAAAATGTATTAATTTTGCTCATGAATATTAATAATGTGGTGTCTTGTAATTTATGTAATTAATATTCAACAGGCATGTGTCTAGCCTTATTTGATAACAGGGAGATAAAACCAGACTTATTTTATTTTAAAATGAGCAACAAAAAAATGAATAAACACGCAAAGTTGCTCTCATCAATTAAAAAATAAATTAATTAATTAAATTAAAATAAACTATATGTCATATAATTAAATAATTAAACTATAGCATCTAGTAACAGGGTTGGCAAAAATACCAAAATATTAGGTAGAAATATATATATATATATATATATATATAATCAAACGTCAGCGCATGATTTAACATTTAAGGTGGTTCAGCTTACATAGAAACATTTTTTTGAGATTGTAGATGATATTGATATCGGCCATATTTTCATAGTATTTCAGTATACAGCAATATAACTATGTAATAAACATTAATTTGCCTTAGAACACGACAGCTGATCTGATGGTGATGGTGCTGATCATTGTTTTAAAGTAAATAAGTTGTTTCTAAATCTGTGGACTGACACTTTTGTTTTGTGTTCTCTTACAGATGAAGTATTACACCAGAAGGTTAAGGTTCTCAGTTACCCCCAGTACTGCCGCTTTCGTTCCCTTCAAAGACGTGTCCCAGATCAGGCTAGCTCCCCTAGTCTTCAGGACCCACACCTGCTGGCTCTGGGGGGGATAAAAGTGGACCTCGACACCACAAGAGTCCTCTACTGCCGGGATACTTTCAACCACCCTACTCTAGAAAGCAATGCCAGCATTCTGACACAGCTTGGTGAGTGCTATAATCTTGATAGATTGTGACCTTAAACTTTGTTGTTACATGGTAGGCTAATGCAGTTGTCAGTACAGGGGTCAAAATTTACGAGTGCTAGTTTGAACGGCTACATGGTACAAGTAAATGTTGATAGAAGACCTTTATGTCGTAATGTCAAAGTTTTGACAAATTGACAAATACTTAGGCTACATGCCATTTATTTGAATTCATTCATATTAATTTTCAACTTAAATTGAGTGTGTTCAATAGTGCATTCGTGTTTTACCTAGTTATTGTCATTGAAAAAAGTGCTTGAGTCATTGTGAAATTTTGCTATTGTGACAACTCCAAAATATTGGGCTCCAAAAATTTGAACTCAACTAAATGCTCAAATGGTTGCTTTATTGGTTGCATTCATTGTACTTTAACAATGTCCACACTAGGGCTGAGTGATTTTTCAGTTTTATATCGATTAATTTGAATTTAATGTTTTTTCATGATACATTTTTTTTAGAAATTGATGAATCGCGATTTCGAATAGAAATATTACTAAACGTTGGAATTAGACACTTTGATAATATTCCAATGATAACCGTAAAGAGAAGAGAACCATCTGACCGCATTTCGGGGCGTGATTGTGACGCGCTCATATCGCTAGGTGCCGTTCACAAAGAATGCACTTTTGTGTTCACAAAGATGCTACGTGGGTAGTGGAATACGAAAAACAGGCAAAGAAGATGGGAGTGGACTTCTTTTAACTTGAGCACTGCGTTTTTGGAATGCTATTTCATGCATGAGACGCTGCAAGAGGTGCGAGTGCAACAGTCATACACGTCCATGTTTACATTGGAAAAAAATCAGTGGAAAAGCAGCGCAAGCTAATAAAAAAAACCTGTATCTACTGCTGTATGTCTAATATTTTATGTTTGCATCATGGTGACAGGCTGAAAGCTGCTGTTTTTACAGAACGTTTATAGTTCATAATAGTCTCCTGATGTTATACCTTCAATCTTTCTGAAGCATTTTCCTCATATTATTTCTTAACATATAATATGTATAAGACAAGTTTGTATGAGATGTAGTTGTAGTTCATGTTTCTTTTCTGTGTGCTTTGTTTAACATTTACATCATGCTGACAACTTCATGTGTGGTGCACTTGGAATAGAATTTTCTTTAACTAGTGGGTTAATAAAGAACAAGTTACTTGAATCATCTTGAAATTACTTTTTCAAGTTGACCAGTTAAAAAATCGAGAATCGGTCATATCGCCCAGCCCTAATCCACACTACATAAAAGAAAATGGGATTTTCACTGTTTGTAAAATGAATTTACAAATGTCATGCAAGTGGAAAGCTGTTGCCCTAAGGATGCTTTACGTTTCTGTCCCAGGATGCTCCTCTCTCAGTCTGAAGGGGCGACCTCGTAAAAGAAAGGGCAGTGGTGGCAAAGGTGCTGATCATCAAAACCATAACCATTTATCGGAGTCATGGATGGAAAGGATGAAGGTATGCTGTGGAATTTAGCAACACAATTTGATCCACAGACATCTATATGGAATACAGTTCTGATGGCTAAACAGGATGTTTTAAGATTTTGAGCAAATGGTAAAGTATACTGTGACGTCACTGTGTGCTTCCTGTTTTGTTTTAACTTTGATGTCTTGACTTCCTTTCACACCATCTTTGTTTTTGTATCTTTACTGTCAATTTATTCAGCCATAATCTCGTTCATGTCCCAGTTTGCTATAAACATAATTTAGTTAAAATGCTTAATTACTAATTATTTGTTATATATTATATTATATTAAAATTCTATTATATGAAAGATTCTGATCTGGTTTAAAAAACATTATTAATCACAAAAATCATTATTACAAAATTTGATTTGAAGCAAAAATAGAAAAAACAAAAGGTACAAGGCTGAGTAGTTCCAATAAGACATCAACATTTATGTAATCAAATTTGTGTTTTGAAATGTATAAATACCAGCATTTACCATTAAAATACCTTTTTTTTCATGCTTTACCTACAATATTCACTATTAACTTATGTAACATTGATTAGCTAGTCAGCCTGCAATCCTTCAAAACAACGCTGATTAGTGGGTATTCTAATTCATTTTAAAAGTTAAAAGTATATACCATAGCTTAACAACTTCAAGTTTATGAAGGGGTCTATCTTGGAAAGATTTATGAATTGTCTATAAAAGTTTTAATTGGGATTTTAACTTAATTTACTGCAATTTTTTGATTGTTTTATATACTACAAACAATTATTTAAATTTTCTGCACAGAATAAGGTAGAAAGTAAACGTTATGGTTTATGTACTTTAATATCTCAATTAGCACTGCATCATTCATAAATATTATTTATTCAGATTAGCTGCAGATTTAGCATGGCACGTCTTTAAACACGAGATCACTTCTCTTTCAGTGCTCTCATTTTCATAAAATAAAATGCTATAGTATTTAACTTTTCCTCTCCATCGGCGAATGCTGATTCTGAAAGAAAAGGCCAATGTCTGTTTGCTTTAGCAACAGACACCACTTTCATGCATCTTATTATCAGATAAACCTTGCACTTTTTTTCAAGGTTGATGTTAATGCTGTGGTAGTTTTAACAGTTTCCTTCATACATTCGGTTCAACAACATTGTTAAAACACATGTATCATTCAATGGAACTGTGTGTATGGTTTAGACACTTATATTTCTGTTTAGCAGTTACTGAAAGAAAGATCTTCTAATGTATTCTAACTGATTCCTGTAGGAGAATGTGATGGGCAGTGTGGAGATGCATTGGGATGGGAACTGGCTCCCACATCCAGAGGAGCAGCTCTTCCTGGATCAGCTGTATTTCTTTATGGAGCGCAGGGGTTCCCCTATAAGCAAAGTTCCTAACCTGGGTTTCAAAAAGAGTATGTATGACTGATGTTATATGTAGAATTTAGCACCAGTCACTTAGTAAAATCACTTCTAGGGCTGCATGATAAATCGCATGCGATATTTAATGCTCATTTTTTCAGTAAAGCCGGTTCTGTAATCAGTGGTAAATCTCCATCACGTGCGCAATTTCACATGGAGCAGCATCCTATTCACTTCTATGTATTTTTTGCTAACTTAACTCAGTAATTTAACCAAGCTGTCTTTCATTTGTCCACAGTTGACCTCTTCCTCATGTATTCAGTTGTAAAAAGGCTGGGGGGCTATGAGAGGGTATGTTTACCATGTTGTTTCATTACTTGGCTCTGCTGAGTAAGCTGTAATCCATCATAAGGGAATGAAAGTGATAGCGGGGATTTCAGTAGTGTAAGTGAGAGTAATTGTCCTCCCCATCACCTGCAGGTGACATCACATCGTTTGTGGAAGACTGTGTACAATGAGTTGGGTGGAAGCCCAGGCAGCACCAGCGCTGCCACCTGCACCAGGAGGCATTATGAAAGGTGAGTGTGAGGCTCTGATTACAGCAACAGTTCTTTCCTGCTGTATCAAAGGGCTTCACTCATCTAACTGATTTCTTATTTTCTCTGTTGTTCAATTCCAGGCTGATGCTCCCTTATGAACTGCATGTAAGTGGAGAAAACACAGAACTTGGCAAGCCTACAGCTACATTTGTCACACCCACTACCATCAAAAAGACTGTGCGGGGCAGAGGGGTGTCAAACAGTCCAAAAAAGAATGCAGTTACCAACGAGGTGAGGATTTTACTTATCTGTAGCACAAGAAAAGAGAAATGCTGATGCTTTTGGTTTGTTGCATGCAAGTACTCTGAATAAAATGGTTAAAAACCATAAAGCCACACAGGAAGAGCATCTTGACTGACATGTGATGTGACGAATCACAGTTTGCTTTGTTCATGTGCTTTTTATCTGATATACGTTTTGTCACACTGCTGTATAAAAAAATCATTTAAATATTTGTGCAGCGAGGTTTGATGTCAGGACTGATAAAAGACTGATAGCTGTGTGTACTTGCTCTCAGATTTTGCGTAATACCAACTTATCATAAAAGATTATACTAGATCAGGAAAGCATTGTCTTTTTTTGTATGTGTGTGTATTATGCGTCAGAAGAATGAAAATTAATTTTCATTTTGTGCTACTTTTTGAGGCCTCATCACCAGATGGGGCTGTTGTTGTACGAAAGAGAGGAAGACCACCTGGAAAACGCAATGCCAAGGTTCTGTCCAAAGGCAGAGTTGGAAGACCGCCCTTGTACCCCAAAACTCCCTTAGAGAACCCAGCAAGACCCCATCAAGAGATTGTCCAGCCACTGACTATTTTTCAAGAACTGAAGCTCACCAACCATCCTCACGGCCAAGGTCTGTCAATTGTATCTTCTACTCCGGTGCCCCACCAACCCGTGCTGGGGCGAGAAGTGAAGATAGAGACTGTAGAACCTCAAGCTCCTTCCTTTCTCTCAGTGCCTTGCAAATTACTGGCAGGTGGTTCCCTAGAAGGATTCAGTCCTATTAAAGGACTGTGTCCTTTGGACCTCTTTCGAGCCCGTCTGGGTCTTAATGGAGCGAGTACTCCTCAAGATTCTTCCACGCCCCACCAGACAATTATAGCGCATCAGCCCAAAGTCAGTATGCCTGAGACTCCTGAGAGTCCCCAACACCAGTGTTCAGGGTGTAGCTCGGATGCCTCATCCCAGAACCGAGGACTTGCCTTGAATAGCGCTCCCCAACCCCCTCTTAGGATCCTCCCGCTGGACATCGGCTGTAGTCTACAGCTGCGTCAACTGATGCGTACCCGTCTGGGCTCGACTCACATGAACACCTTCACCAAACGACTTTCTGAAGTTCTGGCTCAGGATCTCAGCAAGACCTCCCAACCCAATGGAAGTATTCCTCAAGACCAGTCCCTCCCGCTAAACCTGAGCAAGCGAGCCATTACCAAGAGGTCTTCTGGAGACGTGGAGCTCACAGAACTGAGTCGCGATGACCATGTAATAACCAAAAGGCCGAAGATGGAAGCTGAGGATCTTGGAGTATCTCTGAAGTGGAATGGCACGTCCCTTCTGCTGCCTTTGAACCAAGATGAGCCAGCTGATCTTAGCTCTCCCAGCAGGGCAAGAGCTTTAATTCAGGACAAGACCAGTGTGGCTTTGACTCTACCTGAGGCCACATGTTTCACCTTAGTGCCAAAATTAGATGTCCCCCCTGAAAAGCCATCCAGTATTGGTGCTTCCCCGGACAGTCTAGCTTGTATTTATCACCTGAAACAAGGGGAAGACAAGAGTAGCGTATTTGCAGTGACCGTTAAGAAAGAACCAGAGCGTGCAACTCTGGATCCAGATCTAGAACCTCAACCAAACAGTGACCTCTACTCACAGTGTGTACCTACTGATGACGTCAAAGAGTCAGACACCATTTCCTCTCTCAAAGTACTCTCTAGTTCCCTTCTTTCAAAGCCATCAAGCTGTTAGCATGCAGATATGGGAGCATTACAAACGCTTGTCTACTTCATCACTGCTTTCTACTCTGCCTTCCCCATGGACACGTTTGTGTTGTGTATGATCAAAGAGACAGGTCTGCAGATGCATTGCTATCTGCCAAGTACCTGCTTTTAAAACACTACTAAACTTTGAACTGATGCAGGTGGCCATTGTTCTACCAAAGATAAGGTGCCTTGAACTTGATTAGTCTATATTTTAGTACTTTTAAGTTGAAACATATGCTGTAGCTAGCATATGGGAAACATATGGGGCATCGAATGTCCAGCCAATAAAGGACACATGACTCGTGGAGCATTTAATTTCTTTTTTTGAAAAATACAGGTATTTAAGAAAAACAAGGACATGGAATCTGGGTTTGATTACTGTTGGATCCAGATATCAAACACGTATTGTGACATCATTGCAGAAGAATTGGTCAGCTACTGTATTTTCTTTCTTAGACATAAATGCTTTGTTTATAAATGGTAATTTGTTTTTATTTTATGATGAAAGCAGTGTCATTTTGTGGGTGTAGGTCATATTCTTGTATTATTTATCTATTTTACTCCTTTATCTCGGTCTTCACTGTTTTTAGGCTGTGTGATTTTCCTTCTCTTTGTGTGTATTTGTTGAACTTTGCTATTTAAGAAAAGGCCACCGTATGACCTCTCTGCTGGATTTGATCATATTTTCCATAGCTACTCGTTTTAAAACAATGTACTGTATTGTGCAAATAGTATGCATATTGTGGGTCTCAATGCAAATGTCCTTTTTTATGCATTTTAAAAGTGCATTTTCTTAACATGTAGTCATATATTGTAGGTAGTTACTAAATGTGACACCATTTATAGACATCATTAATATGTGTTTACAAAGAAACTGATAAAGAGCCGCCTGTCTGAGAAAATGGATAACTTAATTTGCTTTTCACTCCACCTTTTAGACTGACCTCTCTTAATGCAATGTATTTCACAGGTTTACAGATGACAAATTATATTTTCATAATTTACACTCAGTTTGCTATAATGTACCGTAATTAATTGCTTGTGTAAAACATATGTATGATCATTCTTTATTAATCTGTTGGTCGTATTTTTCTTTCATTTAATTTCTGTACTTGAAAGGCAGCCAATCAGAACGCTAATCCCTATTTAATGTTAATGTATAAACTTGTTATACCACCAGGTTACAAAAAATATTATTTTTCCTTATTTTGCATGCTTATGCTAATGGGACATGGACTCTGTGACAGATCGTCATTGCAGACATGTTTAAACACTGAATATTTATAATAAAAATATATATACTGACGTTGTTATATTTTGCTGAAATAAATGCAAAAATTAAAATACCTGAAATATTCTTAAACTTTAAAGAGATTAGATCATTTATGATTTTATAGGTATAATAGCGGTAACGCTTTAGTTTAGGCACCAGTCCTCACAGTCAACTAGTTGCTTATTAGCATGCATATTATTAGTATATTGATTGTTTATTAGTGCATATAAAGCACATATTCATGCCTTATTCTGCATTTTAGATGCCTTAATCCTACCCCAAATATAAACTTGACAACTAATTTACTTAATATTAATAAGCAGAAAATTAGGAGTTTGAGACAAAAGTTGTAGTTGATAGTGAGAATTGGTCCTCAAACTAAAGTCTGACGACAAAAGCTACTGTAAAGTCATAAATTGTTATCTTTAGTGTTTGAAGCTTTGCCATGTTTTTAATTATTTTTTTGATGACCGTGGGCTCCAATGTCAAATTATAGTAACTAACTGCAGTAACTGTAGCCGCCATGATCATTTTTGTAAGGGGAGGAATCTCTGCTGTGTTGGCTGATACCGTTGCAGCATTATGTGGCCACCAGGGGGCGATATCATCTTATGTTTACAAGGCCATTCAACAACCTCTCACTAACTTCCAAACTGGCTTCAGCATTCTACATTTCTAACCAACCTTTACTACAAAGATGTTAATATTGATTCTTAGTCCAAACTAGTCAAAACTGACTGTCAATCCAAGCAAAGTAGAGAAGATGCGATATTGCTCCACAATCTCTCAATGCTTGAACCGGTTGGGTCAGCAGTTTGCAGTAAATGCTTCAGCCATGACAAAACATTAAACAAAGTCTTTCATGAAAGGATTTTTGTTATATGACTGAATAAATCAGACAGTTCCTCTCCTTTTTTTTTTTTTGACATAACTCTCGGGTCTTTCCGCTGGTCAGATTCTTTGTTTTAACTTAAAAGGCTCTCCATGGGTCTCACTTTCATATGTCTGGTATGTGGATTGTATTTTCACAGAGCTGCTGTGATTCTTTAACCCTTTCGAATCATCTTTCATCTTACTAACTCTCTTCAGATATCTGAAATCTGAACTTAACAGTGAACATTTCACAAAGACTTGAGGCTAGTGTTATAAATTTCCTCTAATACTCATTTGCATTGCATTGGATGTTTGTATTACTAACATTAATTATTTTGATGTTGCATTTTACAATATTCATCATAATTTTCTAGCCATCTGTTTTACCCCTTGTTAAGGAGTGTGTGTGTGTGTGTGTGTGTGCTTGCTTGTGTGGAGCATAAATAAGTAAAGTGTTGTGGTGGTGACTGGAGACCACTGTCAGCATTAATCAGATTTCCTGGAACCATGACCAGGACTGGAGTGGGACTCATTTTCAGGCCTGGAGTTTTATGCCTTAGACCGGCCCACTTGGTTAGTTACATTTTTTTGTACTGGCCTTTTCAGTGCCGCCTTTGCGCTTTCTGTTATAAATCTATTATTTTTTGCTTGAATATCTCCAATGATTTCTTTTTTCTTTTTTGCGAGGTGCCGCTGTCAGGGGAGTCAAAAGATAATTACAGCATCATTGCCAATTACCGTCAGAAATGGAAAATAAGGAACAATTGTGATTCCTTATCATATTCTTTAGGAAAACAGTTTTTATTCTTGTAGAAATTAAGTGTTTATTCTTTCAGAGAATAAGGCACGTTCCAAATATTTGTAGTGTACCATAATGTAGGCCTAAGTCTGCCTGCAGTTAAAAAGTTCTCAGAAATAAAAACAATTGTTTTGCTTAATCTATTTATGTACAATTCAAAAAAATGTTTAATGTGATACAAAAAATGGCATCAGCCTGAGTAAATTGTACCATCATAGAATTGTGACTTCACATGTGTAATCTATGAAGCGCAAGTCAATCAAGCATTTTTTTTAAACCAATGGCACATAAAGTTTTAACCTAAAATATTATTGCAACTATAGCCTCTGAATGAATGAAAATGCATATTTTTCAACTGAAGACAATTTTGGGATTGTGGTCTGCTTCTGGTGCTTGGATTTGTACTTCAACAATGAGGTCCAAGTTTAAGAATAACCTATGCTAGAATTATTATTGGTTTTTTTTTGTAATGCATTTTTCCCCTCTATATTTAACAGCATTAACTAACAATAAAGATGTCTTCCCTCAAGTAGATTAAATGTTTTCCTGCCATGCTGGATATTGGGCTCATGATCAATAAGTTGTTTGCATTCATCCAAACTGATTTTGTAAATTAAAAAAGTAGAGGGTGATTAATAGAGGCTGTTGGGAGTAGTCACAAAAAACAACAACCCTTAGAGGTCAGGGGCATATTGAAATGTGGAACAAGTTCACAAGTCTCTGCAAGGCTGCAGTGGTAGTTCTGAATATCAATACTTAATATTGAAGTAATAAGTTTAGCAATTGTCATTGCACATGTCTTAAAGATAGTACGAAACAAACCTGTTATTAAAATGCACAATACACAGTCTTGTAGACTATAGGGTGAAGTCATAATGTACAGGCATAAGTCCCAAATCATTGTATTTTAGAAAACTTTAATGGCAGACTAACGTTACAGCTGCTGGGTGCCACAAATAGACTTGAGAGTGCATACGGTCATCAGTTATGAATCATAACCCACCAAATGGGGTAGTTATTTGATGTGCGTTACCTTATTTCACTGAAGCTATCATAATCTATCAAATCAACAACGAGCTTAGCTAACGGTACGTATTTAGGAGGAGAGCATGAGAGGAGACTAGGAGAGAATAATTAAGATCACATGTCACTTAGTTTAAGATGTTAAGTTAGTTATCTTACCCAGTAAATGGCCTGTGCTCACCATGAAACAACCTTGCCCAACTCTTATATCAACCTCGCTTATACATTTAAAATGTATAATATATCAACAGAAGTTTGCACAAATGTCCTAAAATGAATATGAAATCCAGTGAGTGTCCAGAAAAAAAAATGCCTAGCTTGGTTTTGGACTTAAAAGGAAAAAAGCTAAAGGTTTGGTCACATTAGCAAAATATCACTATGAATCGATGTATTTTATATATATTTACAGTACAGACCAAAAGTTTGGAAACATTACTATTTTTTATGTTTTTGAAAGAAGTTTCTTCTGCTCATCAAGCCTGCATTTATTTGATCAAAAATACAGAAAAAACTGTAATATTGTGATATATTATTACAATTTAAAATAATTGTTTTTAAATTTATTATACTTTAAATGATCATTTATTTCTGTGATGCAAAGCTGAATTTTTAGGATCATTATCACATGATCCTTTAGAAATTATTCTAATATGATGATTCATTATCAAAGTTGGAAACAGTTCTGCTGCTTAATATTTTTTCAGAACATGTGATACTTTTTTAGGATACTTTTATGAATAAAAAGTAAAAAAAAAAAAAAAAAAAGAAGCTATGTTTTTAAAATACAAATATTTTGTAATAACAATATACACTACTGGTCAGTAATTTGGGGTCAGTAATTTATTTTTTCTTTCTTTTTTTAAATAAAATCAATACTTTTATTCAGCAAGGATGTGTTAAATTGATAAAAAGTGATAGTAAAGAAAATAGATTTTTTTTTATTTTGAATAAATGCAGTTCTTTTTAACCTTTTATTCATCAAATATATTAGACAGCAGAACTGTTTCCAACACTCATAATAAATCAGAATATTAGAATGATTTCTAAATGATCATGTGATAGACTGGATGTTACATGTGGCACTGAAGCTGGAGTAATGATGCAGAAAATTCAGCTTTGCATCATAGGAATAATTTTTTTTTTAAGTATATTCAAATAGAAAGCTATTATTTTAAGTTGTAATAATATTTTACAATATTACAGTTTTTTCTGTATTTTTTATCAAATAAATGCAGGCTTGATGAGCAGAAGAAACTTCTTTCAAAAACATTAAAAATAGTAATGTTTCCAAATTTTGGTCTGTACTGTGTATATATATATATGTATGTATGTATGTATGTTCAGTTGAGTGAATGATTTGTTTATATAATGACTCACTCATAAAGAAAGTCACCTGTTGCCACTTTGTATCACATTGATACTGGTTTATCAATGTAAACTTGCAGTAGTTTGGAACAAAACACTTTTAATAATGCATTATGCCTGTCATTTCACGAATGAAAGACTTGGTAGGTGAACTTATTATTTGTGTTTCTCATTTGGATTTCCTAATTTGAAAATATGATCAAAGATTGTGTATGTGGCAAGGTTGCTATTGAAATATAACATTTAAACTCATTTCAAATGACTGAATGAAGAAACTGAATGAGAGAGGCAGTAAAATGTTTCAAACATCCAATCAGTAAATTAAAGGGATAGTTCACCCCAAAATTTGCTGTTAATTTAACTCAACCTTATGCCACCCAAGATGTAGGTGACTTTTCCCTTCCTTTTTTATTTGAAACCATAGTCCGTAGTGATTCATAAAATTAAAGTCATTGGTTACTTTGAAAGTCAAAAAAGCATATACAGGTAAAACAAAATTAATACCCATGGCTGCTAATGATATATTGAGGTCTTATTTAGTTTTACCTGATTTTAGTAGTATTTCAAATATATATATCAAATCCAATTTGCAGCATTGCTACTTTGCAGAATATTTGGAAATGATAATTAATAGCACGCTGAAGAGAAACGTGTTTGGGTGGAAAATCTGCTGTGGTGCTAAAATCGCTATAGTTGTTAAACCCACTGAAGGGGTTAAATCAGAGTTTTGTATTATGTTCACGAAGTTGTATTGCTGAATGGCAAAGCTCTCCTTACATGCCCCTTTTTGGATGCCTGCCGTGGCTCTGTCGGACAGATGTCTTCCCTAAGAACAATCCTGATCACCACTGAATATAATTGCTACCTTTGTAGGCAGTAGGAGACGCCAAGGACCAGATGAGTGAGAAGAATTAATTAATGGTAACCCATTTAGTGGGCAGCCAAGGGGAGGGGAAGCTCTGGGGCAAACAGAGATCCTGATTGGATGAGACTGCAGAGGAAGGTGAATGTGTGTGCGTGTATTTGTGTGTGTTTGTGGTGGTGGCCGGCATTAATGTGGAGGCTGGGTTGTAAGGAGGGTGAAGGGCTAAGCTCAATAGTTTATTTCTCTCTCTCTGTGTGTGTGTGTACATTTCGCAGCACCCAAAATGTATGTTTGTGGGTCGTGGGATTAGAAATGCTCTCATTGTTTTCAGCCAGAAATAAAGAACCCTACTGGAAGTGTGTGTATCGTAGATGAAATCTGTGCTAGTTGAATACATTACACACTGACCCATGCTGTGATTGGCAGTTCCTGGCCTTGTGCCATGATACGGGATTGGATGGAATCCATGGAGCTCTAGGACACTGCTGTTAAGAGGTTGTTAAGTACAGGATTCTTAGGATAAGGTGTGCATTTGTTTACTATTTAAGGGATGGTGATGTTTCCACCACAGGATATCTTTCACGTTTGACTTTGTCCTACAGCTTATTGTCCAGAAGAACAGGGCAGTGAAAGATGCTGACCTATTGCATCTGACATATCTGAAAATATTTGTGTGGTCCACTTGGTTTAGTTGAACACATTCAGTCAAAACTAACTACTAATGTTTTGAAGCTTGATATTTCTACTATGACACATACATCTGGAACCATTTTGGGATCAAAAGCCTCGCTCACCATGTTTTGAGGAAGTCATATTCTATACATCCCCCATATAGACAACTGGAAAGCTTTTTCTGTGCCAATGGACATCCAGTGTCAAATATGATAAAGGAAATATTAATCACAAAATCTTACAAGAGACTTATCGCAGAGACCTCTGAGATAAGAGGGACAGGACTATGACTTATGGGCTTTGTTGTCACTTTTTGGAAACTAAAATTATTTGGATTAAAGTTAAATATTTTTATATTTATAATATTTTTGATTTAACAGGATATGCATAATGTTCCCCCAGGCCATCAGGTTCCTAAACTCAAACTCAGCCTCTCAACATCTACATGTCAATAATCAGTAAGATATTCACCATTCTCTACCTCATATTGACATATTGACAATGTCACAACCTGTTTGCACATTCGCCTCTTGTACATTCCTGTGTATCTTAATATTTAAGACTACTGTATACTTTCATGTACATTTTATTTTCTATTCTATATTGAAGTCTACAGTATACATTTTATTTCATATTTTATTGTTATATTTTTATTGTTTACTTTTATTTCATTCTTTCATACCTATATTTATGTATATTTTCCTCTGTGTTGTATTGCTTACTAATTGCACTGTCAATTAAAAATCTTGAATCTTGAATATTCATTATTGTTTAAATAGTTACATTTATGTATAACATAATGGTTTCCTATTTTAATGTCATTTCTCCTGTAATGACAAAGCTATCCATTTGTGTTCAGAGTTACATGATCCTTCAGAAATGATTCTAATACTCAAGAAAAAAAAATATATCATGAATTTTAAAAACAGTTGTGCTTATTAACAGTTTTGCTTATTAACATTTGAGGACATTTGATTCACCATTTATTTGAAAAAGAAATTTTTTGTAATATTATATATGCTTTTATAATCACTTATGATCCATTTGTCCTTACTGAATTGAAGTAATAGTTTATCTTAAAAAAAACAATGTTACTGACTCATTTTAAATAATGTATATAAGAACAGTATATTAATTATTATATTTAGAAAATTATATTTTTTAAATCCATTATATCCATTTATTTTGCTAAATTTGACCAAACTGAAGAATTTAAGCAATGGTCTATGTACACGTGCATCAGACAACGTCTTGGTCTTTGCTGGGTCTAGTGACATGAGATGAACTGTTAAACAGTTTTTTATTACACCCATTTGCGCTGCATTGTAGCTGTTTTTAACGTTAGAACGCACGGAACGCTGGGGCCAGTAGCCCCTCAATGCAGAATGCAAGATCCAGGGGACGTGATGGAGTCAATTTAACGCCGTATATATATGCAAAAAATTTACGTTTTGCGAAAGAAAATAAAGTTTGGCAAATGAAAATTTAATTATTGAGGAAAATAAATGTGCTTTTTGCAAACAAAAATTAAGAAAACATTGCAAAACATAATTGAAACAGCGCGAAAGCAATGATTTTGCAATACATATTTTCCATGGTCATATCTATTAATTTATTTGCAACGCTGCTTTTATTTTGCGTGTCAGTCTAGTTTGAGCTTGCCATACCATTTTTCCTTTCCGCTTCACTTTTCTGCCCGTCTCTCTTTGTGGAACGGT
Organism: Carassius carassius; assembly: GCF_963082965.1. Classification (NCBI taxonomy): domain Eukaryota; kingdom Metazoa; phylum Chordata; class Actinopteri; order Cypriniformes; family Cyprinidae; genus Carassius; species Carassius carassius. The sequence goes on along the minus strand of NC_081790.1, from coordinate 23,473,588 downwards.
TTTGACGTGGGGGTGGAGTCAAGGGAAGGGGGCGTGTACAACATGCCTCCCTGGAAGTGACGTCATCGGCCCGAGACGTAGCTCACTGATCCAGGTCCTGTCATGATGAGCAGAGGCTTGCGAGTGGATCTTTTCTTTTTATTCAATAGCATTAAAACATTCATGTTTTCGTTTCATTTACTTTATTAACAAATGTATATGTGTATTAGCAGCGTTTGCTCAAGTAAAAGAAGTTGTTAACATGAACATCTGCTGTTTATTTCTCTCGATGTGCACACTTTTATAGCATTAAAATGTGTATTGTTTCATTTGGTTAACTGCAAATGTTTGTTTAAAATCTCTTAACTTGTGGGAGGACACCAGCGCACAGAAGCGTTCTTTGCTCACATTAGTTCAGAGTTACTGCTAGTTTTAATGTAAAATAATGCAGTTCACTTCATAAACTATAACTTCATCATTATCACATTATCACACATCATTAAAGAGTTCTACGACTCAAGTTTCATATCGATAGCAAATTCGTTTTTCATTTACATAACTACTGGCATAAATTATGAAAATAAATGATATTCATTGTAAGATATTTTTTTTTTTAACTCGAGTCTTTTTGGTTTAGTTTTGTCATGGCCACGAGATATTAATTCTTGGGAATGTGATAATGTCGTGGCCATGAGTTAAATGAATAAACAAACCAGGGTGACCAGAGCAACCCGAGATTATCAGAGATTGATCAAATATTTTGTATCCATTCCACAGTCCCTTCATCGTGTCTTTTTTATGTAATATATGTTCATATAAGGCTATTATTATTTTTATCATTACCGTATTTTTCGGACTATAAGTCTAAGTCTAAGTATATAAGTATAAGTCGCATCAGTCCAAAAATACGTCATGACGAGGAAAAAAACACAAGTCGCACTGGACTTTAATGCCGCGTTTCCACCGCAGGGACTTTGGCCTGGTACTCGGTGTTTCCACTGCAGGAACGAGGAACTAAATAAAGTTCCGGGTAAAAAAAATGCCCCTCATAAGGTCCCTGCTGGCGAGGTGGTACTTTTTCAAAGTTCTGGAACTTTCGGGAGCGGGTCTTGAACGCTAAACATCCTGATTGGTTGAGTTCACGCAGCATTGTTTGGGTTCAACCACCATTTATTCAGATCATTTTCAAAATATTATTGTTATTGTGTCATGAAATGTAATTTTAAAAGTATTTCAGGCGAGAATGTAGTTGTTTAAAACTCAAATCTGTGGTTTATTTATAAAGACAGAGCCTATTTAAAAATGTGTTTCGCCGATCTCGGAGATGGTGAACTCCACGCGATCAGCGGGAGCTCAGTGCTTATGTATCCGCCGAGAAGCAGCCTCACCTCGGCTAGACCTTCTGATGTGTGCCGCTGGCTTTGATGTCTCTTTAGTGGTTAAACATAAAATATAATTCGTTTTGGGTAAATCTAACAGGTTATCTTTGGTCTGTATTCAGTTTATCTATATTTTAAAATGAAAATAAAAAAGGCAAATTTATATAATATTTCATTTCATTGTAATGGCTGTATATACACATATCCCTGAACTAAGTACATTTCTGCAGCTGTTATTATGTTTAAATGAAAACAAAAGGAGGCAGTCGTATTTGATATCCTATTTCGTTTTATTGTAAATATACAGAGGAAAATTGCAGTAGTCTGAACTACCGAGGATGCACGTCCAAAATCAGCGTACTTTGTATTGAGAAACGCGTGCAGACCTACGTCACCAGACTATTTGCCTAATCTTCCCGGTACTTTACACCGCGGTGGAAACGCAGAAAGCAACAGGTCTGGGGGGAAAAAGTTCCTGGGAAAAAAAGTTCCTGGTACAAATGTTCCGGGTAATTTCGGTGGAAACTCTCGCGGCTGTAGAGGGCAATGTTTTCTCTTGGTTCATGTCAAATTAATTTTGATAAATAAGTCGCACCTGACTATATGTCGCAGGACCAGCCAAACTATGAAAAAAAGTGCGACTTATAGTCCGGAAAATACAGTATATATAATATATCCAAGTGGATGCTGCACACTGCTGGTGGTTGAGGAGAGACCCTTCACATGATTGTACAGCGCTATGGGTGGACAACAATACACAATAAAGCACTATATAAATGCATCATTCATTTATTCATTCATTCATTCATATAGGCTAACTGTATATGATTAATAATAATATTATATTAATTAGGGCTATATTTTTATATTTATTGTTATGCTTATTTTTCCCTTTCAATTCGTGTATTGCTTACCTAATTAACGTTCTGTGATAAATGAGTGTTTTCATTTACAAATGAATTTATAATTCTACTATTTATTATTATAGGGTTAGGATATTCATATAGTTATTGTTAAATTCATTCTCTAAAGTGCACTTCCAGTAAAAATTCCTGTCACTTAGCATAATCAAAGCTTTATTGGCATGTCAGGCTTTTATAGGCTATTATTTACAAAACTCTTCAGGGCTGCGTTTTCCTCTGAACTAATGTAAACAAAGAATGTTTCTGTGCGCTGGCGTCCTCCCACAAGTTAAGAGATTTTAAACAAACTAACTTGCAGTTAACCAAATGAAACAATACACATTTTAATGCTATAAAAATGTGCACATCGAGAGAAATAAACAGCAAATGTTCATGTTAACAACTTCTTTAACTTGAGCAAACACTGCTAATACACATACATTTGTTAATAAAGTAAATTTTATTACTATTTACTATTACTATTTAATAAAAAGAAACAATCCACTCAAACGTCTCTGCTCATCATGACAGGACCTGGATCAGTGAGCTGCGTCTCGGGCCAATGACGTCCCTACCAGGGAGGCATGATGTAGACGCCCCCGTCCCTTGACTCCGCCCCCACGTCAAAACAGTGCCACTAAGAGAGACGTGCAGAAAAGTGAGGAGCAAAAGAAAAATGGTATCGCAAGCTCAAACTAGACTGACACGCAAAATAAAAGCATCGTTGCAAATAAATTAATAGATATGACCATGGAAAATATGTATTGCAAAATCATTGCTTTCGCGCTGTTTCATTTATGTTTTACAATTCTTAATTTTTGTTTGCAAAAAGCAAATTTATTTTCCTCAATACTTTAATTTTCGTTTGCAAAACTTTATTTTCTTTTGTGCAAAACGTAAATTGCGTATATATACGGCGTTAAATTGACTCCATAGTGATCCCCTAAACCTACTAATCTCCACCCGCTAGATGTGGATCCAACCACGCCCCCAGGATCTTGTGTTCTGAAGTGGGGCGCTAGGACCGCGCAGCGCCGCAGAGAAGCAGCAGCGTCTCTTTGTTCGGGGTGCAACATCTCTCTACCTCTTCTCGCCCTCCGCAGTGAATCTCGCGTTCCTCATCATCTCTGCTACACTGGTCTGGATGATTGCAGTGGCAGCAACATGGCTGTGAATCTCAGCAAGAACAGACTGGCCCTCTTAACAGCCTACCAGGACGTTATCAGCGAGACGTCGGCAACCGACTGGTGAGAAAAATAAAACCAGACTTAAACAAACTCCTTTATTTTAGTACGGTGTTACTGTGTTGCATAGAAAATAATTAAACTTGCATTATATCTGTATGCGGATGGATGCAAAGAATGGGATGCATGCGTCTGGGATGAATGCTGAATCTCTTGTTCTACCCATTCCTGTTTTTTTTTTTCCTTTCTTAAAAAAAAAACGATAAATCGATTTATATGCCTTAATTAAATCTCGGATGGTTTGGGGGTAATTGCGTTTTAATAATGTATACTTTGATATTTGATTTTTTTTAACCGTAAAATTACACATTTGTAATTTATTGGCATCTTTCTCTTGCGTATTTGCTTTACTCCTAGCTACAGTAGGTTGCAGTTCACGCTTTGACCTCCAGAGAGTTGTGCAAGGGATTCTGTACTGTTTGCTCAGTTCAAGGGAGTCTACACTCTAACACTTGTGATTTGCCATTTGGAAGACCGTGGCCAGATGATCTTGTCAAACCCAAATATTTGCAGCTTTCCGTATTAAACATCTATTGATTGAAGTATATCAGGGCTCTCAGAGCTCCTTTCCATTTGCATGGCAGGACAGCGATGGGCGAGGCAAGAGCTGTCTATCAATCTGTCATCCTTTTATTATGCACTCTCATCTTTATCTTTTGTACTAGATGGAAATGGTACCTCTGTTATAAGAACTACTGTCTCAAAGTGATTGAGCTCTTTGTAGAGCGTATATGCTTTATGTATAGCCCTCGTGGCTGTGTACTCTGTACAGGATAGTGAGGTATCTGATCCCTTTGTGTTGAAATGAAACTGGATCATTGGTAAAGCATTGTTGATTCAGCCTAGAAGTTTGGTTTGGATTATTTTCCACAAATGTTAGCTTTTTTTTTTCTTTTTTTTACAGATACTTAGTACTATATAAAGTACTTTTATTTCACACAACAATTATAAAAAAATGTATCATATTACATCTTTATTCCAGTATCTTATGTGTTCATTCATACCATTTTGAAAGTTTAATTAATGAAGAAGCAGTCTGTCACAGTTTGAATCAAAATCCAATTTTGATATGATAGCGTATGTATTGCAGCGTGTATAGTATCAGAAGTAATTAGGCTATATTTAACCTATTAAATTGTTTAATTTATAAATGTAAATGTTTATTGATCATCTGCCGCCCTGCTTTCTATATATCAGTCTTAACAAATATCATTGTATTGAATCCATATTGGTTGACCGCTGATGACAAGCATATGATCCAAAAGAATTATCCTCAAATACCAGAAAAAATACCAGATCTGAAGAATATCAACAGTTTTAGCTGAATGTCACTGTGCAAGAAAAAAATAGGTACAATTTCCAGAAAAAATCTGGACATAAAATCAATTCCTTTTGATGAGAAAACAAACAGAGATGTTTGTTTTCTGCATCAACACTGTAATTTGCTTGATTATTGGTTTGAATAAACAGATATCCCTTTATAAATGCTTGACGTGAGGGCAACAAAGACTTTCAGCCTCTGTAAACAGCTGCCTTCCTCTATATTCACCCTTAAACTTAGGTACAAACAATGTTCCTGTTCTACGTGCGTGAAACCACACGACTATACCAGACACAAACACAACTCTCTCCTTTTTCCTGTAAGCAAAACTCATAATAGTCTTTATACCCACATAGTTGACCTTATCACCGAGTGCGGCTGTCCTTGTTTGAGTTAAACCACATTCCTCTTCCTGGTATTCATCCCTGTGGCCTTACAATACAACCAATGCCTCACTGTTGAGCCTCTGTATCTGTAAGGAGTCATATGATGTGATTTAAATTTCTCCTTTCTCTTTGGAGTGTTACAAGCTCTTGGTGCATAAAGAAGATCTGTAAAGTTGCAAAGACTACAGTCTCAAATCCAAAGAAATCCACGCCCTCCTAAAACGGCTCGTTCTAACACACCCTCACATGTCTACATCACGATGTGGGATGATTGGCATAACGCCACTCAAATGTTCACGCAAAGAAAGAAGCCGTAACTTTTGTTCTCGCTGTTGCCACCGCTGCCATGTTGTGGAGAAACTGAGTGTTTCATTGTGAAAGCGAACCTACTTTGTTTGGCCTTCCAGTGGTATTTACAACACTGTTCCAGAACAGTTCAACTCAAATATTCAGATGTGTGCAGCGCATTTTATGAAAGTGAAAGTGACTTGACATTCAGCCAAGTATGGTGACCTATACTCAGAATTTGTGCTCTGCATTTAACCCATCCAAAGTGCACACACACAGCAGTGAACACACACAAACCGTGTGTTGCAGCCATTGGGCAGCAACAATGGGCAGCCATTTATGCTGCGGTGCCCGGGGAGCAGTTGGGGGTTCGATGCCTTGCTCAAGGGCACCCCGAGACTCAAATCCACAACCCTAGGATTAGGAGTCGAACTCTCTAACCACTAGGCCACAACTTCCCAATGACTATTTCCTGAACCAGTCGCCTACAATGCATCTGTGGCACAAAGGCTGTTTTCTATAATGTGGGGCAATTCCAACTTTCCAAGGACAGTCTGGTGCTTCTGACTCACAGCTTGTAAGTACGCTTACATATTTAAAGAATTTGCCACTGATGATTAGAGTAGCGCTTGTTGTTTGTCATTTCTCTGATCACAAATGCAGACATGGTATTATATTTACGCAGTGCGATACCCAATGCAACACTTAAAAAGACTGTATAAGTCAAGTCATTATAATCAGTAATTACGTCCCCGCTGGATAAAACAAATGTCTTGTTTGTAATGGGTTTTATTGGTTTTGTCTCATCGCGCTGGGAGACGGCATCACAGTATGGTAAGGGGCGTAACATTTCCGTCACATCTTTGAGGTATTTGGCCAATAACAACACACTGGATTGCTGGCCAATCAGAGCATACCAAAATAATGTGTTTTTTAATCCTTAAACTGCATAAACACATTGCATTACATTAAATACAAAAAATAATGTTCTTTTTAGCAATGTCATATGAACCCTTTAACACAAGACAAACTCTGTGTTTAAAGGATGAGGTCAAGCCCACAGGGTCATCAACACTTTACTTACCACCATTCAGTGCCAACAGTACCTCAGGGTAGGCTTCAAAGCTGACTAGATAAAGAATCAGACATGGAAATCAAATTTTGTTGAGCGCACGTGTAAGGTTGGAGGATAGGTTCCAGGATGTTCTTTATAGGCTGAGGGCTGTCATCCTTTTTTAAAAGAATTTTGATGTGTGGACTGGAGAGCCGTAGGGTTTCAAAAAGACAGGCTTTTGAAGCTGGGCAAGGAAAGGTGACGCCAAGCCAGTTGGGATAGAGTTGGATATCAGAGCACTCTCAAATATCAAACAAGAATTGCTACAAAGAATGCACAGGCTGCTGATCTGAAGAAAGCATATGGATATGTGATCCTCAGACCTGTTGATAATTATCTTTAAGAATAATTACGTAGAATGTACAAGCTTGTGGAGTATCTTCTGGACATCAGTCACTTTATGTCAGCTATTCAAGTGCTTCTTAGGATTTTGAAAAAAAAAAAAAAAAACGTTTCTCCCAGGGTTTCTTACCTCCTGTTGGGTCATTGCCTTTTTAATATGTCCATGATTCTCAGGATAAAATGTCTTGATTTATTGATTTCGATCTGTAGGTATTATGCAGTATTGCAGCAGTGATGGACCTGCATAAACTGTCTCCTTTAACTTAAGTGCTATTGGAGGTTTGTGGGGAGCCAATTGCACCACAGCGCATCACAGCACAGGATGTCTAGTCCAACACTGCAGTAGCAAAAGGAGTTACTAAATTTAAAAAATGGCAAAGATCCATTATTGCTTTTATAGCAAATTTAAGTAATGGAACTAGAACTCTTATATCAAAAAAGAGATTCCCTCCGGAAATTTAATGCGAGACATTTTATTGGGAAAAAAAAATAATCTCTCTTGTTCCACAGAAGAAAGTAAATTACATGAGGGTGAAGATGATGATGATAGAATTTTTGGGTGAACTATCCCTTCAACATTTGCAAGCATCATCCTCGCTACTTAAGAGCTTGGCTTATTCTCAGAAGAACATTTTATTGCTTGTTCATTTAGCAGGAAACGTAATGTTGGCCTCTGTGATTTGATGGGAACTGACATCTGACTTTTGTTTGCAGACTTTGGTGTCTCAGAAAGCTACAGTTTCTTATATTGAGAGCTCTTCTGAAAACCATAGTTGTTTTCTTGAGTTAAAAGAGATTTATTTTAGCCAAATTCTCATAATGAGAGATTCAAGAGATCTCATCTTTTAGATTTTCTTCCTTTGGTTTGATCTACCAAAAAGACTCCAAAAATATGTTTTTTAGAAGCAACGTCTTCGTGTCACACTGGTGCACTGCTGCTTGTGTCTCTTTCCAAATGCAACAGAAAGCAATATTTGCAATTTTCCAAAATATAGCCACTGCCTCTTCAGCTAGAAGAAATTTGATCTTTCAGCTGAGCTCAAGCCTTTTTGGTTTTTGTTTAGGTCTTCTGAGCACAAAGAAAGCACATGAGAGCACCAGAGACAACTCTTCTGTTTGCATTTGGCTGCCAAGAAATGTCGGGGAAACCACAAAGATGACTGGAAATTTAGAGTTTTACCAGACTCTATAAAATGTAACAATTTCCCTAAAAGTGTGGCGTGAAGTCCAGACTACAGCCTCACCTGGAGGGAGTTTATCTATCTAGAGTCCCAGAGTCTGATGCCTGCATTCCTTCTGCATCAGGTCACTATCTTAATCATCAAGTCATTTATCTTGCCAAATCAGTGCTGGGGGAAGCTACATTACAGCTGTAGCTTGCAAAGATACATGCTACTCAACATTTAAAGTACCATATTTACTGGAAAGCAAGTTGCACACAGAGATGGGTAGATTACTTACAAAAATATAGTGCATTACTGATCCCAAATTACATTACAAAAATTGCAGTTGGTAATGTAATCCATTACATTCCTCATACATCAAAACTCATTGATTTAAATGGGATAATCTTGTACCATATTGATATAAAAATGCAAAAAGTAAGAAAATGTATTCCATTCATTGTTATTAACAAACATGTAGTGCATTAAACATTACATCAAGGTTTCCCAATCTGGGGTTCGTGAAGGAACTGTGGTATGAGTTTAAAGGAAAGCTATTAATTATAGGGCTGCAACTAACGATTATTTTGATAATCGATTAATCTGTTGATTATTTTTACGATTAATCGGTTTATGTACTTATATTTTAGTTTTTTTCATTTTTCCCCCAAAGTAAATTATTAATAAAGGGTCTTTATCCTTCAGCATAGATTTTTAAGAGATTTTAATAATTTTGCATTGTCATATCCTCATCAAAAATATACCTGGAGTTGTTTTATTGTGTTAGTAATCCTTTGTCAAACTCTTCTGCAATCAAAACACTGACCCATACTCTATCAAATTTCACAAGGAGATTTCAAATAATGTTTTCACCATGGCAGTCCTTAGAGCTCCTAAAGTAGTTTAACATCCCGAACGAAGCTTATTAAGAAATCTTTCAGAACATATTTTCACGAAGAATAAGGATAAAACAGAATAAGATTGCAGTGCGTTGTATTTTATTATTTACTGGGAAACAGCTTTATAGCTTATGCTGTGAAATTGTAAACAATCCTTCGAATAAAGTGCCAATGGCATGAAACCTGAATGGAACTCACAATTTAAAGTAAAATCCATCAGAAGGTTGTCCAGAAAAAACGGACACACAAAAAACCTGCTGTGTGAAAAAGAGCAGTGAATACTTAGGAAAAAAAAAGTGCATTTCAAATATCTTTAAACATTTACCTCTCTCATTCAGTCATAATTAGGCTGCACGACTGAATTATGAACTGGTAAACGACAAACTGATCACAGAACATGTTTGTAAAGCTTTAAATGTTAACTGTTAAAAAGCAATGTTATCAGCTTTTACAACTAAACATTTGCAAACAACATTGTACTGGAGAATCTGCACAAATAAAAGTCTTAGGGGCCGTTCACATATCGCGCCTAAAACGCTAGGCGCACCCATAGACTGTGCGCACCGCTTTCTCCTCCTTTCCAAAGCGCTCGGGCAGAAGCGCCCCTGAGGCGCCTGCCTTTGATAAGCAACCATGACGTGCTCTCTCCTTGAAGACGCGGAAATTTCAGCAAAGGATAAATGGATTTGCAGCTCTAAAAATCGCTTGCAGTAGCTCTGCTACTAAATTTATTTCAAAATGGGAATCCATATACAGCTATGATCAGCTGTTTCGTTCATCTTGGCTGAGCTTTTAACGTTGTTACGGGAAAGGATGAAGCTGATTATTTAGTTCTTGTCACATGACCCGCGGTGCGCTTGCTGCATTCTGAAAAGTTGAAATGTTTTTAACTCGATGCGGTGTGCACGCGCCTGGAAAAACGGGTGCGTCGCGACCGCGTCGCTTCCATTATGAGCGCGCATACTGCGCGCCTACATTGGAAATAACGAACATGAGCGCGCAAAAGACGCGATATGTGAACGGTCCCTTAAACAGTTCAGTAGTGCAGAGTTTACAGGTTAATCTTCTTTTTTGAAGGCTCAAAATAAAGTACTCCCACATCCTGCTGAATGCTGCAGAGACGCCGTTCGGGAAGCACGTGACATAAAACGAGGCCAGCTATTGGCTATTCGCTACTTCTCCTGTTGTACTGGCTGAGTAAATCCTCCGGTGGCTCATTACTGCCACACTTTGGTCACCGCAGATCTGAAATATGCACGAAATAAGCCGCTTACGGCAAATAAATTATTTAGCAACGAATCGATGACTAAATTAGTTGACAACTATTTTAATAATCGATTTTAATCGATTAAATCGATTCGTTGTTTCAGCTCTAATTAATTAATTAAATCATGAAAATGTAAAATCAAAATAAACAATTTTAAAGTAACATCAAGCTAAATAAATTACTTACAAAAAATAAATAAACGAAAAGTAGATAACTACACTGAAAATCTAGATATAACTAGAATTCAAGATGAACATTGAAGATGCTATTATTTAATTCCACACTCAGCATTTATCTCACGTTTTGTATAACAATTTGCAAATTAGGCTGACCGCTATAAATGAAATAAATAAATGCAATAAAATTAGAAATACAAAAAAAGTGAAAACAGCAGCATTTACAGTAAGTAACACTTGAGGTCTAGTTGAATATATTTAATGTCTTGCCTTGGTCTTGTGGTATTAAACCTTAATACTCAGAGGGTCAACTACTTTTAAATACCTGTATAATAACCCATATGTGTTATTATTTGGTTAGCTGCTGTGAACTGACTTTAACTTACTCAACCAGATTCTCATTCAAACTATCGCTCCACCATAACAGTAGTTATTTTTTGAAAATGTAAAAGACAAATTTACGCTGATAACCATTACAATGCCCCTTGTGGCAATGTTGCGAATGCTGCACATATTTTTGTGTTGAGCACTGCAGTCTCATTTTGGAATGTAATGTTGCATTTGGAATCTAAAAGTGTAAAATGTTTTTATGTATACGTAGTATGTTTCACACCTAATGCTGTGATGTCACCATCTTTCCAACGACTCATGTTGCTTTAATCGACAAGCCAATGACCATTGGACGGGAAGGATATGTGAGTCACATTTTTAGTGGTTTCCTCTTAAAAAATGATTGATAAGATTGAAAACTGATCTGTAACGTAGCCGTACACTTCTTTAGAGAGGCTAGTAAAAGTAACAATTCGGTTGTGATGCATACTGAAAGAAATGCAGCCTGACTGCAGAGTAATTGAAGAAAATACATGCAGTGTTATCACTTTCCAGACATAGTGGTGTGCTGTGTGGGTAGACGATACTTTGGCTTCTCTCTTGGCTTCTCTGTCTGTGAAAGGCAGCTGATTCAGATCATGGCTGTGTATTTTTCCTTCAGCTCGCCTTGTGAGTGGTATATCTTAATAACAAAGATGGCCCCTTGCCTGGATCTTGACCCTTGACATTCCAAAAGTGCAAACATATCTACATCCCAATTGTGATAAGATCCAGTCCACAAAAGCTGTATGTGTCTCCAAATTTTATGAGCTGGTAAGGATCACTGAACACTCAAATTTTTCTATTTATTTTAGAAAATGCAAATTACTTTGTCAAAAAAAAAAAAAAAAACTATAAATAAATATATAAGAGTCAAAGCTATAACTAGGACTTCAACATCTAATCAATTTAATGAAATTATGACAAATAATGTGATTATCAGTTCAGCTCCTGTATTTTTAATTTAGTTTCTATTTAAAAATTGTTTTATACATATAATATATTAAATGTTTTTTTTTTAACCCAAACTAGTTGCAACTGCAGCTACTATGTACATGCAGCCTGATATTTGGAGAAGATTTTGAGAAGGAATAAGAACTTTTTGTGGAAGTTTGTTTTCAGAACCTCCGCAAATGTGGTTCTATATTTAAACTAATGGAAATGAAACAAGACTGAAAAATTGTTTTGCTCTGGCTGTGTTGGTTGAGGTTTGACTCTATGATTTCAGCTGGTGGCAAACTGTTGATTTACTAGTTTGTAGTGTTGACAAGTCATGTCAAAAGGTGAAGACACAGCATGGAGGTGATAACAATGGCCAAATCTTATGATCGTTTTGGCAAAATGAAAATCATTATTAAAATCTTCTATATTTATGATTGCACACTAGAATGTGGAACTAAAATCATGTCATATGATCATGTGAAACTAGCAGATTGTTTCAGAATCAGAATCAGAATCAGAATGAGCTTTATTGCCAGGTATGTTCACACATACGAGGAATTTTTTTTTCGTGACAGAGCTCCGCAGTGCAACATAACAGCGACAGAACAAAAAACACAATAAGGAATAAAAAATACAAAAAAATACAAATAGGTGGGTAAGGATTGACAATATACAAATTGACAATGTAGACAATGTAGTTTCTCAAGGTTTTTAAGCTTTTATACTGCAGAACATTAATGGCCAAAAAGTCCCATAAAAGGATTTTTCCCTGGATATGACTGCAAAGCAAAAAAGGCCTGAGTTGATGTGAGCGATTCTTCTCAGATGTTTTTCCTTGTGATGCGGCTGAACATCTGGCAGTACCTTCTTTGGAAGTGCTCTTTCGTTGGATTAACTGCATCATTGAGAAACCAGTAAACAGTGATTAGGATGATTATACCGACACAGCACTTTTACATCTGGACAGAATGATAGACAGAACCATGAGATCATATTTTGGATGATAACAACTCCACTAATGTGCTTTAGATGCACCAATAAACTAAATACTTGAAATATATCTACTGGTGATAAATTTGCTACTGAAAACGTTCAACCCGAAATGCTTGCAAGATCCAAGAGACCTTCAGACCAGCAAGTTGATATTAACAAAGGAAGATTTATCTGAAATTTCATTAGGCAAAAAATGAGCTTTCAGAGAGTGAGATCCCACTGGGTTCTGACCTGATGGAACTTCCTATCAGGAAACCCTTCAGCTAAAATAAATTTCCCAGTTTACCCTCTGCTAACAGCTACTGACTTCCCCACATCAAAAAGCTCTTTGTCTTTTGACATTGGTCTGTCCATTTGTTTCAATTTTGTCAGTTGGTCTAATTTTAGACCAATCTGTAGTGGTCACTATTGCTGAATATTTGTGATGGTTCACTTCTCTGTTTAATCATTAACTCTTCAACTAAAGCATTTGACAGAACATTGATCTTGGAAATAAGTAACTAATTGTTCAAACATTTCTTTCAGCCTTGTCAAAACAATATCCCCAAGCAGTTTACTTCTCGTAAGTAGGTATAGTGGATGTACAGATGCAATTTTTTGTATCTTGCATTTTATTACTTGAAATGAGGCCATTCTCTTATTAATCAGTGAAACATGGACAAGTTTAGAGAATTAACTTGCAAGATTATATTCAGGGCAATATAAGTGCTTCATTGGCAACACCACTTAGAAGTAGACTAACAAAATAGCATAAACATCCTCTCTATTCAAATGGTTTTTGGGTCATTTCAGTTTGGTTAACTGAAAAGTTTCTTTTTTGTTGTTGTTGTATTTTTTAGTCTATGGAAAAGTTCTCTCAGTGAGAGCATTGAAAAACACAGCATTTATAGTTTCATGCCTCATATCACTCTGTGCTCACTTTTCACACTTCACAGTAAAATTATTTGAACTTAATTTTTATACATTTATTTCTGTGTTAAGCAAACTTATAGTAAATGAGATAATGTACAGTCTATTTGCAGGGCCATCCTTAGGGGGTGCAGCTTGTCTGGTCGCACCAGGCCCTGTGGCAAAAGTGGGGAATCAACATCCAACTCCCCCATGAACATGATTGCAAAAGGACCAAGGTGGGCCCTGCTCCCTACCCCGCACCAGGCCCTGCGTCAGCTAAAGACAGCCCTGTCTATTTGTCATAATTGCAAAAATAAACCCATAAAGGACCCCCGTTTCGCATGTTTTGCGATAATGACTGGCTGACTGTACATTATCACTTGCTTACTGAATGTCTTGAAGGTGTTAATTAGTGTTTGATCTCTAGAAAATTACACTCTCTGCTCAAATGATAAAAATACATCTTGTGCGTCATTGTTTTTCCATTAAAAAAAGCCAAAAACATTAAAACTAATAACTGTCAAGAAAGCAAGCTACATTACTTATCTGGCTCCCTAGGTTTACTTTTAGCACCTATAAGTGCACATCATTGCATTACTGAGATCTATTTTTAGAGTTGTTCTTCATTCAAAGTCATTCATCTCGCTATAGGCTCTCAATGGGGAGTCTCAATAATCATCTTTCCTCTCTTAGAATGTCAAGGGTCTGTAACATTTCTGGAAATTATCCGATTGAGTAAGAACCTTTGTCGACTGAATGTGAAATATTAAATGCATACTGAGTTCTATAGTACTTTGAAAAGCACAGTGGTCTAATAACACAACGAATGTTCCACAGTGCTCCATGAAGAGCACCACCATGAACTTCTTGCACTTTCAATAGTCGTAAACAGTATTCGATTTGAGTGTTTTTTTATTTTTTCAGGAATTTTTATTTTTGTAAGTTTTCTGCCCTGGATTCTATTTTAGAATATCTCATTTTAAGCAGAGAGCCGATCGGAATGGCAACAGTTGAAATCTGGGCTGAAAAATGTTCTCTAATCCTTTTTGAAAATGTATATTTTTGTCTCTGACAGGGACCAGGCTCATGTTAGTGGATGAGGCTTAGGGATTTATGGGAAATGATTTGCTTAGCGTGGGTGTCAGTTGAAAGCTCAGAACTATCTGAGACTGGGGAGGAGAGGTGGGCTTTGAATCCGAATGACATCATGAGGAGCCTTTTATCTTTGAAGACGGTTCCTACGGCGGAGCCCATTCATAGAGCAAATGAGAGACAAATTTGATAAAAGCCGTACTCGCCCTGTCATTTTAAACATACACTGATATTCTTTTTGAAAAGTATGTTTTTGCCTGTTTAGAGTTGTGGATATGTCTGCAAAACTCTTTAAATGCTAATATTTTAATTTCTAATGCAGGCGGCCATTCTATTATGTCATTATAGTTCATAGTATAGTTTAGAAATTTCACTGGATTTTTATCCACATTGTGTTTAGATTTTTTAGTTTCAGTTTAGTTGTAGTTCTTTTTATTTTGTTCTCTTTGTTTCATTGTGTATCTTTAGAAAATGATGAGTTTTAATGCATTTTTTAAAAGTAATTTTCACCCATTAAAACACAAATTCCACCTTTGACACACAATAACATTTGTCAAAGAAAATATTTTCTAGTCATCTATGTAATAGTTTTGTTAACTATAATAGACTTGAATCAAAATGCCTATATATTCAGTTGGAGAAATTGTTCATTAATAATTGTGTGTAAGTTGCTTGTTTTTGTGTGGTTCTGACATGAAAAGCTACAAACACAATTAATTCTGATGAGATTATTCTAAGCACATGCTTACACTTATAATACACGCCCAAACCATATACAGTAAACCTCATGAATATACACCGTGAAGTAAAACCAATTGCAATAAATAAGACTTATTATAGAGTCACATAGTTTTTCAATTTCTAATAGCAGTCTAAAAATAAATATTTTGGCACACTTTTCACATTTCCAGTGCCACTGGGAGTCAGATTTTTGCCTCAGTGTTTTGTCCTAAATTTAAAAGTGCTAATATATTGGTGAATCATTATTTCACATATGTTTGTTTGATGGAAAACAAAACAGTTTTACAAACAAAAATGCACAAAATATGTACGCGCAGTTAGTGAATGAGACCCATTGTTATTTACACATGCCCAGATTTCTAATTTAAAGTGTCAGATATGTTGATGTAAACAGCTCTGTGCACTGTAAAGTTAGTTTTGTGCAGTTACAAGTGGAGGCTTGTGTCGCAGACTCGCAGTGAGCTCCAAGTGCCCCTGTGAAGTCCATCTGGCTGTGTGCTTAGCCTCGCTCTCATCCACAATGACATTCGTTGTGATTCATTCTGAATCCTGCAACGAGAGGAGTTTGCTTTTCAGTCAGTTGATATAGGGGATGTAAGGAAGGGATCACAAACTCGCATAAACTAGCAGTTGTAGCTGGTTTTACCAAAGAGGCCATTGTTTTTAGATATTTTTTAGCCTATGTTATTTATGTGAAAGTTGTTATAGACAAAACTGCAGGCTTAGCTACAATATCTCAGTAATTGTACTAACTGTAAATTTTATATCATCCATGATGCACCAGAAAAAGAAAAGAAAAAATTCTCAAAAGCCCAAAATAAAACTAAAGTTTCAGTCATTAAATGAATGGAATAATTGAACTCAGTAAGTTCAAGGTGTCGTGTTTAAACCAGGTGATTAAACCAGTCATAGTATAGTTCTTCTGCAACAAGTGTTCTCATATTTCTACTTTAGAATAACTGAAACTGAATTTCTTTCTTCTTTTATTTATTTATTTTTTGACCATTTCGGAAAAATATTTTTGATTTCTGAGCCTGCATTTCGGTGCATCACTAGATATGTGCACTGTAGTCTCACAGCCAAAATGGCTGTATTTGCACATATTTAAACAAAGCGAAAATGAAAGCAATTTTACAATAATTGTTTTAAATAACGATTTTCAGAGCATGCTCTCATCTTCTATTGGTTGGACAAATTGTTTCGTCCTAAATACATGTAGTTACAGTTATAATCAAGAACTTTACATGTTACTTAACACATTAAATAAGTGTACTTAACATGACAAAAGACTGTTAAAATTATTTAAAATATACTTTAAAGTAAAACTTAATTTGACAATTTTACAAAGTGTACTTTTAAAGGTGTTCTTAAGTGTGTCCAAAACAAGTATACTCTTCAAGTATACTTAAGTGGCCTTTTATTTAATTAATACAATCTGCATGTTTTTTTTTTTTTAAACATAATTGTTTAGGATTTGAAGTACACTACAAGTGCATATCCAGTACAGTTATGCTCACATCTTTTTTCATAAGTAGACACAAAAAGCCATTTACAGTATTCAAAGACATATGTCTCCATTCTCTTTCCCTTGGTGATTCAACTCCGTAAATCAAGGTCTTGGACTTGCTCAACATGTTGAGAGGGCACAATTTGTCTAAAGGGCACATTTTGGCAGGCAGGCTGTGTATTCAAAGAAACAGGCGGCCAGACAGGCTCCCAGCCTGGAGGGACAAGATAGCCACCATAACATTGGAATCCATACATGAGTATATTTAGACAAATGGCAGTCATTTGGTCAGTTTTGGACACTACCTGTTGGCTCCAACATGCTCTGTACCTGCCATTGAAAGAAGTCCAAATCCCTGAACACTCTAATCTGTATCAGTCTCAGAGAATTAGGGACACAGATTTACCCAAGTCCCCACATATGCAGGAATGACACAGTTAAAAAAAAAAAAAAAAAAACACGCAAAATGCATATGAGTAATTTTACCATTTAGGTCAGGTTCTTTGGAGCTTCCAGGGGAATTAGCCTAGTCCTTATTAAAACATTAGATGCTAGTGAGAACCCTTTTCATGTCATCTCACCCAAATTATAGTGAAATGGGTTCAGTTCAGGCATTTTATTCTTATTTCTTTTTTAATTCGGGGATCGTTTAACCACATGGCTGTACCTCAAGTGATTTGTACTACTAGTTTTGGTCTTCCTGATGTTATATTTAAGCAGAATAGGAGATATTCTGTGACAGGGGATTAGGGAATTGAGGACAGATTTATTTCCCCACACCCAGTGTGCAGCAGGGCAGATGCATTCAGAACGCCTCAGCTGAAATTATTGATCCAGAAAGCTGCAACCTAATTGAGCCGATCAGAATTTAAATGTCACAAAAACATGAATATGCATAAATGAGTATTAAAATGCTCTTAGTAGTGCTTTAGGCACTTCAGCTGAAATAAAATCATAAATTAATACTGAATTTGGATGTAGGTTATTCCTACTTTTATCACCGACTTCAACCATAATCACTCTGTTGCCCAGTGCTTCATTATGGATAAAGAACCAAAATGGAAATGCAAAGAATTTGAGATCTGGTACAATCATAATGGGAGAAGATTTACTGTTTTTTTTTTTCTTAGTTGCTGTGTAGGGCTGCACAATTAATCGAACCCACAAATACGTAATCGTTTAAAGTCCACTTATGTTATTCTTCATGCTTAAGATGCATTTTTTTCTTTCTACTTGTTGTCTTAAGGGTTTTCCCCATTATTTTTAGTTTTAGTATAACATTATAATAACATTAATATTTGTACTTTTTTATAATTTAATGAAGAAACCAATCCGATGTATTGTTGACATTTGAGGCTCAACATCATAGAAAAGCACTAAAAGTTTTTCAGAGTGTTTTCAGCTTGTATCAAACAACTGTATAAACATCATTAAATATAAATTGTGGTAATTGTAATTAATACTCGCAATTATAATTTCAAGGGGAATAATCAACAATTATGATTTCTGTCATAATCGTGCAGCCCTTTTGCTGTGTTTTTATCATTTATTTATGCCTCCCATGTTTTCCCTCATTTTTCAAATAGATTCTGATTTTCTGATTTCATTGAAAAATAATGTAACTATTTAATGCTGTCAAAATTACATTTTCAGCAATAACTTACAACATTTAGTTTAAATCTATTTTTGCGATACGATATCCATAACAATTCTGGGTAGCACATAGAATATCAATCAAATTCAAATAGTTTATTTGCATAGTAAGTTTGCAGTTGTAAGGAATATGTAGATTGTCGATATAGCACTGAAAATACTTTATAAAATGTTTATTTAGACCAATGATCAGTTTAACAGATCTCTGCTGAATAAAAGTATTAAAGAGATAGTTCACCCAAAAATGAACATTAATCATTAATTATCTAATTACTCACGCTCATGACATTCCAAACCCGTAAGACCTTTGTTCATCTTCGGAACACAAATTAAGATATTTTTGATGAATTCCAAGAGCTCCCTGACACTTCCTTAGAGAATGAGAATACTTTTTGTGTGCAAAGAAACCAAAAATAAAATAAAAAGGTTTAATAATTCGTCTCCTCTGCTTTAATCTATGGCACCATTTTGGAGGGTATCACATACTTAAACAACATATAAAACGTATGTATGCAGATATATTGTTTACATTCAGATCAAAACATAAACAGTGTATCGGCATACGGTGCTGCTGACACAGAACAGCATAGATTATTTATGTATGTGATAAAATGGAGCTATAAGGTGACGCAGAGGACACAAATTGTTTAATAAAGTCTGTCTTCGGTTTTAATTATGGTTGAACCACTGATGTGACATGGATTATTTTAATGATGTCCTTGCTAAGTTTCTTAGCCTTGATCATGTTAGTATTGCATCGCAGATTAGCGTCACGCAAAGGAGAGGGTTGGATAAATGAATCGTTGAGCGAATCGTTTAGGAGTCCTTGAGCAAATAAGGTAAAAATAAATGCATATTATAAGACAATGAAAGTGTTTTTTTGGCCTTGCATGCATGTCAACCTGTTGTTGAGGACTCCCAAAACCAAAATATTAACATTTTATAACCCATAATAGGGACACTTCAACTTAAAAAACTAACCAAAACATTTGAATGACAGTGTAAACCTATAAAAAAAGGACACAAGATGCTGGAAGCTATTATTTTAGTGTCATTATAATAGTACAATGATTCCAAGAGTTTTATTCAGTTATTTACAGCAAAGTGAGACAACAGAGCAGCTGGCTGCATCAATATGCAGTTAACTGAAATAATGTAAACACAATTGATTCTTTAGCAGAGGCAATGGCTTAGAAGCAATAGTGCCTCTGCAGCTGGAGATTGATTGTCTTTGTGTTTCTATTCTTGTAGCTGTTGCTCTTCCTGCTTAATATGGAGACATTTTACAGTTGAGAACTTAAGAAAGAAGTGATAATCCAGGCTTGAAAAAAATGGATGATAGGGAAGTTAAGTTAAGAGATTAGGAAGCTAAAATGAAGATTTACGAGGGGAAAGGGAAACTGAGTGAGTATGATCTGTGGATGTTAGCTCAAACTGAGTTTTGCTGAAGTAAGCACACTGCCTTAAATGGATGAAGCAGAGGGGGCATGGGGGGGGGGGGGGGGGGTATTGGTGTGTACAGGCTTATGCCAGGTCGTAGAGTTACGCTCTGATCCATTCTTTCTGGCCGGATATAAAAACGACAACTGCACCCAGACAGTATATCCAAATCTGCCCTGCCTGATTCATCACTGTTTGTTCGGTCTCTTGTACCGGGTACAACTTAAATCCCAGCAGATAACCCACCCAGTGTCCAATCATGAATGGCTGATTATTTTGCACTGACTTTTGATGGCAGTACTAAAGGGTTTTAGCAGGGAGACAAAACTGCACCAGGCCACGTCATTCCTGGCAAGGGATCTCTTTTTCTGCTCTGGTGGGGGCAAACGGATTGCCGCAGTGCAATCTTAATACCCTGCAGGCATCAATCAGTCGGAATAGATCTTGGTACATTGGTGTTTGCTGTTTCCTGACTCCATTCTTAGTCATGAATTGGTGTTTGGTAAAGAATGCTATTTTATTTTTTATAATTACCAAGAACATATCAGATGCTGACCACAGCCGTAAATATAAACAATGTGATCTTTTTTTCCAAGGTTGCAGCCAAAGTTAAATTATTTGTGGTTGCATATGTCAGAGTTTCACTTTTGCCGACCATTACATTTTGAGTTTCAGAATGTCCTTATGATGCACCATCCTTATTGAAATCAAATGGATTCTCTAAACTGCATGGGGGCACTGACAAATGAAAGTAAAGAAAAGGAAATTTTTTTTCAAAAATGTAGAATGTGCGAAAAATAGTTAAGTTAAAGTTTACTAAGTTAAAAGCAGATTTTCTTTAAGTTTACACTATGAATGCATCATTTCCCCAAAATGTTGTTTATTTAAATAAAAAATAAAAGGCTTTTTTAAATATATAAATACTTTAATTGTTAATTCATAAATATTATTCATATTTGAGGGGAGTTGCACAACATGCCATTTAATAATCTAACCTTTCCTTGTCATAAAGAGGTCAAAGATTTTTTTTTTTATGTTTGTTGCACCACGTCGCATTGTTGATGATATGCCTACAAAAAAAGTAAATAAAAAAAGTGAAAATGTGTAAACTAATTCTTTATATGTATTTGTAATTAAATGAATAACTCTTAAGTTGATCTAATTTGACAGGCATAAACACATATGTAACTACCTCAGTGTGGAATAGTTAATAATATAACGCAATCTTTAAAAATATTTTAGTTTGCAGTAACAGAATTTTTTTTTTAAAGGTCGGTAGGTAGGTCTATATTTTTTTTTCAAGTTTCAATGTAAAAAAAAAAAAGAAAAATTTTGGTTATGATGACTTACGTAGGTATGAATTTAAACAATTTAGCATATTGTGACGTCAATGCAACCTACAAATGAGAGACCGTTTACTTTGCTTTCCGTTTACTTGGCACTAGGGCTGACATTGCGATATTTTATTTTTCTGTGATATATATTGTGATATGAAATCTAATCAAACTTTTTCTTACAAACAAAAATGGGGTGAGCACACTTACATTCTCACTTTAAATGATTTAAACATCGACACCATCGTGTCAATTGATTAATATGCACGAGGGAGAGAGAGCAAGACAGCGCTCATGTTGTTTGAAGATGGTGAGCGTACGGCCGGGGCTCGCTCGCGCTCTCTCTCTCTCCCTCTGTCTCTCTCTCGCTCTCTCACGCTCTCTCTCTCGCACGCGCGCTCTCCCTCTCGCTCTCTCTCTTGCGTGCACTCTCTCTCTAGCGCTCTCTCTCTCTCTCTCTCTCTCTCGCGCTCTGTCTCTCTCTGCCCTGTTAAACTAACAGGACTTAAAAACACATGCAAATGATAAACTTTCACTCGATGATGGTTAAGCTGTGCAATTAATCCGCGAATCAACTAATGCTTTTGCATTAGTTGTTTGAAGAGTAAAGAGGCGGTCCTAAATTGACAGGGTCGGTCGGGTTACGGCAAACAAGAATATTTTTAAGGATGGCCTTATAGTTAATATATTAATAATAATTATAGATTAATAATTAATGAGCAATTTTTTGACGATGGCCCTTTAAATTTATTCCTCTAGCCTGCAGAGCTGTTAACAGGCATGTATGAAACTGAGTCAGTGTAAGATCTGCACAAAATAGATACTAGGTACTTTTTATCTCTTTAATGGGATAACAGAATGAGACAGGTTTTTCTAAAATGAGTGTTTACCTTCTTTTTGGGGACACATTGAGCCAGCATGAGGTTATATAAACCAGGACTTCCTCGTTCCTTTTCATAGGGCTCAATAGATACTTTACTGATTCTTTTGTTCACATTTTTCCATCTCCATGAAAGCCAGCAGTGTTTTTAGGAATTGTTTAAACAAGAAGAGTTTTGCCAATGTTGAAGCCTTTTCTTGTCCAGAAATAAAAACGGCACAGTGGATGTCTCGCCTTCATTCCAAGAGTTAAGATCTGTGATTGATGCAGCTACAGGAGTCTATATAACTGTCCGTGCTAAATTTAGCAGTGAGACGACTGGGACCGTAATTGAAAACGGAAGAGGGATGCTGTCTTTTTTTTTTCTCAATTTGGATTCAATCTCTGGTCACCGTTCTAGTTAAAAGTATACCTAATGATAAAAACAACCAAGGATTGACCTGTACATGCACTGGTTTTCGTCCAGGTTTTATGCTCCTTCTTAAATGTTACAACTTGAAAAGCAAACTCATATTTAATATAACCTTGCTTTTGATGTTGCGTGTTTTTGTTCATGACTTTTCTTCTACTTAAAAGTCAAAATCACACAGCAAACCAACAAAGAACCAAAGCAAATTGCTGTTTGACGTATTCTAACCCATGTGTCCATGTGTGGATCCTTTAACAAATCCCTCTTATGATGGGAAACCTCATGAATAATCCAGTCCTGAAAAGTAAGGATGTTTCATTTAACTCAGCTTTTAGACCCACAGGGCCTGAGATTAGTAGTCAAGTCCATTCAGATCCATTTTCCCTTAGGAACGGTCTGGAAGCTTCTGTGGGTGTTTTGCTGGATAACAGGATTTGCCCCTGATGATGGAGGCAGTTTCACAAGAATGGCATCAGCGCTGGCCTGTGATCACAGCACAGAGTTGGACAGAATGGAGTGTGAATCTCTCCAACTCCTACTGATGGCACTGGTGACATATTTCTGAGATTTCAGTGCCCCAGAAACACATGAACATCATAGTATGGCATGGTTAAAACCAGAATTGAGGTATGTGCTCAGCAGGGGCTTTTATTGGGGTATTTAATAGTGATGCACTAAAATGCAAATTTTCGATTGAGATTGAAACCAAAATGTCTAGACTTAAACAGAAAATATCCTCTTCGCTTCTTTGTAATAACCACCAATTCTATGCTGATAGTGTATTTCAAATGTTATATTTTATATTAGGTGACCTTAACTGCTACTGTAACATTTTAAATTAATCGATTGGTACAATGTGAAGATTTCTTCAAAATAAACAAATCAGCTTGATCTGAAGCTCTGAGGAATTTTGAAATAAATGTTAGGGCAGCACATGTGTAAGGAGAGGGTTTTCCAAAAAGCCCTGATGAACAGTCTTGGTTGGCAGGCATACAGAGAGTTTTCCCACCTGTTTCTCTCTCTCTCTCTCTCTCTCTCTCTCTCTCTCTGTCATTCACCATCTCGGCCCATGTCTCTTTCTGTTTCCATTCACACATATGGCACATTTATTTTCATTTTCACTCTCTTTCTGTGCTTTCCCAGGCTCAGCACTTGCTCACAGTTATGCTGAATTGAAATATACATGTTCCTGTCAGACTGGACAAGAGTAAAGTCCGAAAAAAAATGTCATTCATGCACTAACCCCACTAAGAATCATTTCAAAGGCAGTGTCATAGCTCATTTGAGTTTTATTTGTATCAGGCTGTCTAATATCCTTGCATAATTTAACCTAACATCTCAATGTCGTGTTTGTTTTTCTAGTGGTTCACGGTCAGACAGTTTTCGAAGGGTTATGCAAGCACATGACACAGCAATGCAGCATACCTAGTCAGTGTAGAAGCTATATGTAATGTGAGGTGAATGAAAATTAGGCAGTGAGGGACAAAAGTACAGTTTATTCAAAATAGCATAATGTCTTAAAGGAATAGTTCGACCAAAAATAATTTTCTGTCTTCATTTGCTGTATTAAATGTGCATTTGTTGTTTACTTTAAATCTTACAAGTATACTATAGTTGTAGATAATATAAAATTAATAATATAAAAGACCACTTAATTTACTTTGAAAAGAGAATACTTTGTTTCTTTGAAACACTTACTGTAAGTACACCTTTAAAAAGTGCACTTTGTAATAATATTAAAATTTGTTTGTTTATATTTTATATCATGATGTTTTAATAATCTTTTGTCATGCTTTAAAGGAAACTTTTGATGTGTTGACTAACATACTAAACACATCTGGACTATAATTTTATGGAACGAATGTAACTTCTGAATAATGGAAACATGTTATTCAGAATTACATTTAAAATGAATGTATGTTACATATTAAATTGCAATCGTTACAAATGTGTAATCACAAATATATTTAAATATACTGTATATAAGTTTTAGACCATAAAGTGTATTTTAGTTTTATAAAAATTACATATAAAGTTGTAATACTTGTCGGTAAAAAATAAATAAAGAAATCACTCTCAATTTCAGCTAATTGCATTTATTATAAATGTAACTTTCTTTCTTCTGTGGAACACAAATTTATCAGTGTTTATTGGCTTAATTTACTTTCATTGTGTGGACATTGTCTTTATGTTCCATAGAATAATGAAATAAATACAGATTTGAATTGACGCAATGGTGAGTAAATGATGGCAGAATTGTCATGTTTAGAGTGAGCTCTAAAGAAAAAGAAGAACAAAATCTCAGTGACCAGTGATTTAGCATTTCACTTTTCTTGACTTTATTAGCACACCTTATAATATATACAGTTATCCAGTCTTGGCAAAACACTCCCTTAATCTATTTCAAAGCTCGCAGAATGCGTCCAGAATTAGCGAGAGGTCCTTGGGAAGCACACAGTGGCAATTTTTGGGACAAATTTCCCACTGCTAAACTTATAGTGTGCTGGTGACCAAGAAACAAATCTGTGTCGAGCCCTAGTAGAAGCAGCCTGCTGACTCACATATTAGCATCTTCTCCCTGAGGAAGGACCATCCTCAGCTCTTCACTAAAAGTGATACCTTATATATTTAGAGGAAAGACTGTTTTCACCAATGTAATCCATATGCATTGCATCCTGTTTTTCCTAAAAGCTGGCTAGTACACACGGGCTGCAACCACAAGCCAAGTCATCTGTGGCTTCAACATGTTGTTTTCTCCCTCTGACAGATGGCTTGTCAGTATTCTGTGTGAAATGGTGGTACAAATTGTGTTTGTTTGTCATTTGGACTATGCAGTTTCAGTTGCAGAAGCTGGTGAAGTCCACAGAGGGCCACTAGCACAAGCTCTTGTCAGTGAATAGTACTCAACAACATGGATCTTCCTCCATTTTGGGACTCTACTTTGTTTCTTTTGCTTTCAGACAGTACACACTTTTTAATTTTTTAAGATTTCTTGCACCAAAACAGAATTTGGTTTTAAATTGCCATTTTCTGTTTTGGTACTGTACCTACGACTTCTTGAAGGCAAAGTAGCTATTTTTTGACTGGTTAACCTGAATATTTGAATATTTCAGACTTGTCATTTATCATTCATCACTTGTCATTTAGTGTTCTTAAAAGACTCAGGATTTGTCTTGGCTATTTCCTGTACCAAATTTGTTGTTAGAATGATACCTTGTTCTGTCAAACAATCTTGTTTGTAGTGATGAATCATGTTTTTGGGGATTTTTGTCTGAAGTTTGATCATATTATCATGATCACAAAGGGGTAGAGATGATTCAGTCTCTAATTGTAAGAAATAACAGACCTCCAGCACTCAAAGATGGATGAAAATAGCTGGTACTTCTGGTGCTATTTGTGTTTGTATATAAAGTTGTACAATTTGCTCAATCATTCATTTTGCAGTATGTTTTTACGAGGTCTTAAATGTTTGGGCTTTTCAACACCAAAGCAACACGGCTGTAGTAGCCAGCCAATTTAATAGTTTTATGATGTGTGACTTAATCAAACCTCCTGTGGGTATTGTTCCTTTTTCACTGAGGTTATTGTAAAATGTTAATGTAGTTCGTGGAGCGATGTGCTCTGTGCTGGATTTATGTAGTTTCAGTGGAGCTGGTGGAGGGGTGAGTTGGTTGACTGAAGCATCAGGCTATTTCTGATCATCCTTTGTATGGTAGTTTCTTTTCTCTTACTCACAGCTGCATCTGCCAGTTCCACCTCATTGTTTCCCAGTGACGTTTCTTTTGTGTGTTTCATTGATGAAGTGGAAGTGACCCCTGCTGCTTTTCTTGATCATCCCACTCACTAGTGGACATCTGGGCAGTCACGGCCGCACTGTCCACACAGATGGTCCTTTCAGAGTGTCTATAGAAAAAGATCGCAGGCCAGCGAATGCAATGACATTTGAGAAGCTGATGAGAGCTCAAATCTCGCAATTGATTCTGTAAATACTCTCCAGCAAAGATTTTCAGTGCCAGTAATTTAATCTTATTTTCCAGTTAAACTAATTGAGAATTTTTAAAACAATGTAAGTTTTTTATAAAACTCCACTACAGTTTGTTAGATGTACACTTTGGCGATGGAAAAATAAAATTAATTTAAACCAGGTACCATTGGATTGTTTTATTGATATGAGGCATTTTGTCAGCAGTATAGATGCAGTTGACTGATGATGACTTTCATTTATCATGGAATCTGTCAGAGAAGTCAGTGTTCAGAGAGCATTCCTTTACAAATATGCCTTCAAACAATGCATTCTGAGTGATTCACAAAAATGGACAGTGATGCTGGCTTACGTTTTTTTGTGTCCACAAACTTTCAGAGTAACTATTCAGCATTCAGGCCCCCAAAAGATGGTGGGAATTCGCATCTTTAGGGGGGCCAAAGGGTGGGGCTTATTTTCATGAAATTATGAGTATAGTAGATACAGGTAATTATTTTCATGTTATGGCCAATCAACCTTTAAATGGCTGAAATTAAAATATATATTTATGTATATTTATTATGTTTTGTACAGGTAAATAAAATAATAAAATAAAATCAACCACTAAAAATATTTTTAAATGCTGTACATGAATTTTTGCATCACAATAGTGTTGTCAAAAGACCCGGTACTTCGGTACCAAGTCGGTACTAAAAAAATGAAAATGTCACGGTACCAGGTTTCTTTAAGTACCGGTGGTACCGAGTACCCGGTTCTTGAAGAATACAGCGCTATAATTTCTAGGGCTGCAACTAACGATTATTTTGATAATCGATTAATCTGTCGATTATTTTTACGATTAATCGATTAATCGGTTTATGTACTTATATTTTAGTTTTTCCCATTTTTTTCCCAAGTAAATTATTAATAAATGGTCTTTATCCTTCAGCATAGATTTTTAAGAGATTTTAACCATTTTGCACTGTCATATCCTAATCAAAAATATACCTGGAGTTGTTTTATTGTGTTAGTAATCCTTTGTCGAACTCTTCTGCAATCAGAACACTGACCCACACTCTAGCAAATTTCACAAGATTTCAAATAATGTTTTCACCATGGCAGTCCTTGGAGCTCCTAAAGTAGTTTAACATCCCGAACGAAGCTTATTAAGGAATCTTTCAGAACATATTTTCACGAAGAATAAGGATAAAACAGAATAAAATTGCAGTGCATTGTATTTTATTATTTACTGGGAAACAGCTTTATAGCTTTTGCTGTGAAATTGTAAACAATCCTTCGAATAAAGTGCCAGTGACATGAAACCTGAATGGAACTCACAATTTAAAGTAAAATCCATCAGAAGGTTGTCCAGAAAAAAAAATTGGACAGTCACACACAAAAAACCTGCTGTGTGAAAAAGAGCAGTGAATACTTAGAAAAAAAGTGCATTTCAAATATCTTTAAACATTTACCTCTCTCATTCAGTCATAATTAGGCTGCACGACTGAATTTTGAACTGGTAAACGACAAACTGATCACAGAACATGTTTGTAAAGCTTTAAATGTTAATAGTTAAAAAGCAATGTTATCAGCTTTTACGACTAAACATTTGCAAACAACATTGTACTGGAGAATCTGCACAAATAAAAGTCTTAGGGGCCGTTCACATATCGTGCCTAAAAGCACGTGGCGCTTTCTCCTTCTTTCCAAAGCGCTCGGGCAGAAGCGCCCCTGAGGCGTCTGCCTTTGATAAGCAACCATGACGTGCTCTCTCCTTGAAGACGCGGAAATTTCAGCAAAGGATAAATGGATTTGCAGCTCAAAAAATCACTTGCAGTAGCTCTGCTACTAAATTTATTTCAAAATGGAAATCCATATACAACTATGATCAGCTGTTCCTTTCATCTTGACTGAGCTTTTAACGTTGTTACGGGAAAGGATGAAGCTGATTGGTTAGTTCTTGTCACATGACCCGCGATGCGCTTGCAGCATTCTGAAAAGTTGAGATGTTTTTAACTCGATGCGGTGCGGTGTTGGATATAACGAACTTGAGCGCGCAAAAGACGCGATATGTGAACGTCCCCTTAAACAGTTCAGTAGTGCAGAGTTTACAGGTTACTCTTCTTTTTTGAAGGCTCAAAGTAAAGTACTCCCAGCCTCCCACATCCCGCTAAATGCTGCAGAGACGCTGTTCGGGAAGCACGTGACATAAAACGAGGCCAGCTATTGGCTATTCGCTACTTCTCCGTCTGTACTGGCTGAGTAAAACCTCCGATGGCTCATTACTGCCACACTTTGGTCACCGCAGATTTGAAATATGCACGAAATGAGCCGCTTACGGCAAATAAAAGTTAGCAACGAATCGATGACTAAATTAGTTGACAACTATTTTAATAATCGATTTTTATCGATTAAATCGATTCGTTGTTTCAGCTCTAATAATTTCCGTGAAGCAGAAAACGTGGACAGAATCTCAAAATCCAGTCATGAAAATGAAACTTACATTTTAATATGGACAGACAAGGAATTTGTCAAAGTTAGCATAAATTAATCAAATCAAATCTCCATATGGACCAGTATCTGTAAATGTTAAGCCACAAAAGTTGTTTGAAATATGAATCCTGCATGTTCTGTGCATCTCTGTGTGAATGAATGAATGGCAGAGACGTGCGGGTTTGTTTACTACATAGACTGAAGCGTGTGACGCTTGCAGTGATTTCATCATCTGCCATCTCAATGAGGACATAAATACATAAACAACATCAACAGAACTGTTCTGAGTCACTTCACAAGCATTTTGCCATTTCATTTGAGTAAAACCAGTGTCAATTTAAAGGTATTCACGGCAACCCGTCAAAATAAGTTCATTCTTACATAAAGGCTTTGTGCTAGCCTAGAAATATTACTATTATTTAGTAGAATGTATGTGATACTGCTACTTCTGTTAAAAAAATTAATAAAACTTTATTTTTTAAAGAAATAAGTCACACAATATTTTTTTCCATGTTTTAATTTTAATGGCAAATCCCCTTTATTTTTCAAAAAAAAAAGTGTTTACATTTCATTAATTAAAAGACAAATTAAATTTGGGTGAAACTTGTTTACTGTTTTTCATAATTATATTACTTGTAGAAAAACTTTAAACACATTTGTAAATAAGTATAAAGAATGGCATTCGTTTTATTTTTAGTGATAAAAAGTGTTTTTTTTTTAATTAGCATATTGTTGTGTTTTGCTTTGGAACCGAGAACCGTGGATTTTCACTGGTATCGGTACTGAATACTGGAATTTTGGTACCATGCAACACTACATCACAATATTTTTTGACATTTGAGAAAGATTTATTTAATTATTAGTATTTCTGAATATTCACTTTAGATGCACTTTAGATTATGGCAAATGTAATCTAAATGTAAAATAGGGGAAATAAGCATGCACAATTAAATATCAAATATTGCCCAATATATCTAATTTCCATAATTTTTATTTTCCTAGTAATTTGCGAACGCAATATGAGGAGGGCTGAAGGTTTTTTTTTTTTTTTGACCTTAAATCTTAAACAGCTATGCAAGGGTGTGGATCTCTTTCATGTCGTCTATACACCCACTAAAATTACCAGACCAAACAACACAAAACGATGTTCACTTTATATTAATTAACAGTGTCACAGTTACTGCAAGAATGGCTGTACATGTTTATCATCCAGTGAATTGTTTTGGAAAGCAGCTGAGAATGAGATGACAAATGTCTGTCATGCAGTAGAGTCCTGCAGATGGTGTGGTTTGGAAAAAATTTTTTTCCAAAAAAAATTTCCAAAAAGTGGAACTCAAGCAGCAATAAGCAAACACTGTAATTATTTCTTTGTAAGGGGCAGTGGTTCCGTTTGGCCATTCTGATTAAATAAAAGTGTGCAAAGAGATGAAATGATTAGCACAAAGTAGAGTCTGGTGTGGAGGCAATAATCGTTTACTTTTCTAAATAGTCAAAAGCATGTGCAATAAAACTGTGACTTTATCACTTTTTTCCCTAACCTTTCATGCTTAAATGTCAACCAGCCATTATATAGTATGGCCACAGGTTCCAGTGGCTGTTTGCACTTGATACATTTCAGTTTTCCTCCTTTTGCATCAGCTGAGCGTCTGCACAATAAATGGACACATTGGCATTTGGAATCCAGCATAGAAGTTCAGTGGTCATGCTTTCACATGCACTTCTTGGCTAAATGTCACTCTGCAAGAGCTTGTTTTAGAGTTCTCGCTTCCCATATGGAGTCGAGCTTGTTCTGGAGGCTTTCACGCCTTCTTCCTGTAGCTTTTTACAGTCACCTCCAAGAGGAGAAGAACACAACGTTTCTGTGAGCTGCCACCTCCCTCCTGATGCATTAACTGGCCTGCTAAAGAAGACAACAAGGACAATGACTCCAATTCTTCAGAACCCTCTACTAAAGATATTATAAACATGTTGCTGTTTTGGTTTTCTTTTTTAAAGAGATAGTTCATTCAAAAATTATCATTATGTCATTAATTACTTCACATCTTCATAAACTTTATAATCGAAACTTGTTTCGACAAGGATAATAAAATTGGACACAGAATAGAGCCCTGGGGTACCCCACAAGTTATGAGGACTGAGCTTGATGAAAATTCATAGATTTCCACAGAAAAACTCCTATTTGTGAGATATGATGCAGTATTACAAATGCCAACCTCAATATTTAACCTTTTTAACATGGTCCAGTGATCTACTGTATCAAACGCAGCTCTCAGATCCAATAATAGAATAATAATACTAAAAACACTTAGTTAAAAACTTTAATAAATTATCACTGTTAAATTCATGATTATCCATATTTCATACTGTACATTGTAATTTTGTGAAACCTAAATTCACTGATTTTAATTGTTAGTGTTAGTGTTGTCACGGTACCAAAATTTCAGTATTCGGTACCGATACCAGTGAAAATCCACGGGTCTCGGTACCAATTTCGGTACCAAAGCAAAACACAAAAATATGCTAATTAAAAAAAATAACTTTTTAGCACTAAAAATAAAACCAATGCCATTCTTTATACTTATTTACAATTGTGTTTAAAGTTTTTCTACAAGTTATATAAACAAGTTTCACCCAAATGTAATTTGTCTTTTAATTTATGAAATTTAAACACATTTTATTTTTGGTAAATAAAGGGGATTTGCTATTGTGATTTATTTCTTTAAAAAATAAAGTTTTATAAATTTTTTCAACAGTAGTAGCAGTATCACATACATTTTACTAAATAATAGTAATATTTCTAGCACAATGCCTTTATGTAAAAATTAACTTTTAGGCCTAATGAATGCATATTTGTCATTTTAACTGAACTTAAGACTGGTGGTGATGCTTAAGATATTTTTGGTCATTGAGGGTTTCTGTAAAAAAATAGTAATAGATCATATTAATTATTATTAAGAGATAATACTACTACTAATTCTACTATCATACTAATGTAAATACAATGCACTATGAATTGATGAGCTGCTGGGTTCATGAATATTAATCACGTTGTCTGCATTCGGTCAAACTGATTTGCTGAAACAGGGACGGTACTAGATCAGCGCCAGCCAATGAACAATGAACTTAACATTTACAGATACTGGTCCATATGGAGATTTGATTTGATTCATTTATGCTAACTTTGACAAATTCCATGACTGTCCATATTAAAATGTAAGTTTCATTTTCATGACTGCATTTTTAGATTCCGTCCTCGTTTTCTGCTTCGCAGAAATCATAGCGCTGAACCGGGTTTTAACGGGACCTCGGTACTACCGGTACTTAAAGAAACCTGGTACCGTCACATTTAATTTTTTTTAGTACCGACTTGGTACCGAAGTACCGGGTCTTCTGAGTTGGGTTAGTGTATAGTGTTATATTTTTTATTTAAACAAAATAGTATAACATTTTGCTAACTCTTTACAATGAACTCTCGTATGTTGACATCAGTTAATGCTTTAAATAACGGGAACTAACAATGAACAATATATTTTTTACAAAATGTTATTTTATATAAGCTATTTGCCAATTATCACTCGTGCTTATGTGATTTGATTGTTTTTAATAGATGGCAAGGAACAACAGATACTACATAAAACTCTAAACACTGACAGCTAAACACCAGTCTTGGAACTTTTTGAAACCATTGTGAGGGTGTATTTGTATATAGACAGCTGAGGTTTGTTATCTGCATGACAGTTGGTCTTGGCAACACTGATGCGAGCAGGTTCGCTGCCCTCCTACTGAAGGGTCTAATTGCATGTGGATAAGAGCAGGTGGCACAGTTCTGCACTTCAATAAGGAAAATGTCAGAGTAGCTTGACTTCACCCAGCAAATGACAACATGGACGACAACTGGAACCTGTACCGTGGGTGTAAAGCCTCCGTTGTCCAGGTGCGAAGAATCTGTCATGCATATAATAGTGGCCTCCATCATCTACCACCTCCTTCAAACAGATGTGGAACTATATTTGGCATCCTGCTAGAGTGCTGTTGAATTATACTGCTTTTTTCTGCCGTCAAGCTAAGTGGGCCCTGCTGAGTATGTTTAAGTTATCGGCCCAAAATTAACATCAATATTTAGCTTAGTTACTCTTAAAGGGACAATCCACCCAAAACCGAAAATTATCTCATAATGTACTCACTCTTATGCCATCCCTTATGTATATGACTTGCTTTTTTCTATGGAACACAGAGATTTTTAGAAAAGTAATCCATATAAAGCATGTGGTTAGCTCTCTCAAAGTTGACACTCCAAAACCACACAAAAAAAAACACAATGGTAATCTGATAAATCAATGTCTTGTGCACTGTAATGGGATGCAAAATTGGCAGTTTTCTATGCACATCAATTCTTGTTCGACTTTTACAATGTGTTAAC
The DNA here is from genome assembly GCF_963082965.1 of Carassius carassius. Taxonomy (NCBI): domain Eukaryota; kingdom Metazoa; phylum Chordata; class Actinopteri; order Cypriniformes; family Cyprinidae; genus Carassius; species Carassius carassius. The sequence goes on along the minus strand of NC_081790.1, from coordinate 23,440,003 downwards.
ATGTGATGTAAACACCGTAAAAGTCAAATAAAGATTTATAAAGAATTGATTTCACAACATAATTGGCAAGAAGTGATGTTTTATAGTTTAATAATTCAAATATAAATTTTGCTCACATACACCTCTTTGTGTGTTTTTTTTTTAAGTGTCAACTTTGAAGGGCCTTGCATTATATGGACTCACAGAGATGGATTATTTCTTTAAAAATCACTGTCTGTAAAAGGGCACATACATCTTGTATGGCATGAGGTTAAGAACTTAATGAGAAATGTCTCATTTTGGGTGGAGTACCCCTTTAGAAGCTGGACCTTTGTGAACAATCCCTTTAAGCCCACATCACAGCTGTTACAATAATGACAGAAAAGAACCCTTTCCGAAAGATTTTTCTTTTTTATCTGATGAATGATAGCCAATCAGAATCAACTGACTTTAAAAGAGCTTGAACATTTAAAGTGGCAGACACGTAACAGTAGCACATGCTTATAATAAACAGAATGATATGTGCATTGATGTGGATTCTGTCATTATAGTTATCTTTATAGTTCTCATTCTTGCTATGAACTGGCCTTAAATATCTCTTTTAGATATCAATTGTCTATTGAAAGCAACAGCCGAGAGAGACCGGCATACTATTGCCTGAAGGAAAAGCAAATGGTTAACATGACTGGCTTGATTGTTTTGCGCTTGTTGGGTACTGATCTTGCTAGACAGCTCTCGTATTCTTCTGCTTGAGATAAATAACACTCGTATTATTCAGACCAAGCACTTCAGCTCAAGAAGCTAACTGTCTCCCCAAAGACCAGCTGGGCTTCTTAATGGCTGTCTGAAAAGATTCAAGTGTCCTAATCAGAAATAACCATTAGGAAGAATCCTCCTTGTCTCTTGTGACTCAACTGAAAAAAAAGAATACTATCTGCTGTTAGCATTAGTTTTGAAGCACATCATCACCAGGCATAAAATGAGTGATATGGAATGTGACTATGACCTCGACCACAACAAAACCGAACCGCCTGCTTGTACAGTGATATCATGACCACATGGCAGAGACCAGGGCAGCCAAATTGGACCAATTTTGGGATGCAAAATTAAATAAGAGAATTTCACTTGGGAATTATTAAAGTTAACTTTCCAAGGCACTTTCCTGCTTATTAGGGCAAACTAACTGCCCCTTACATACAGTATTAATATTAAATGTGTTTTGCTGTTGGGGATTGGTACAAGAACAATGAACAACTTCCCAGCACTGTACAGTATAAGACTGCAGACTGCATGCTGTTGATTTTTATAAATACGATTTTAAAGAGATGATACATGTTTTTATATTGTGACCTGGTGAAGAGGAAGTGTGCTTAATTGTATTGAATGTGCACTTGTGGTGGACTCATATCTTAAAATTTAAATAAATTAAATAAAACAATTAATACATAGGCCACTTAAGAGTAAAGAGAGTAAATTTTCATGACTACATATTTAAGATAGTTAAGTACAGTTTTAAGAAGTACACTTATGACACTGTCAAATTAAAGATTTTACTTTGTAGTGCATTTAAAATCAAAGTTTTAACAATCTTTTGTTGAGCTTTAAGAAATATACTTTTTTATGTGTTATCTACTACTTAAGCAGATAAAGTACATGTAAAGTAATAAATAGAGTTTGTTAATTGGTGGTCGACCGATACATTGGCCGATATTTGATATTTTTAAAAAATCGGCATCGGCCGATAAGTTTTTCTGCTTTGCCGATGTGTTCTTTTATTTTGACGCCACTGAGAAAATAGAAAATAGAGACATTTTCTGACATATCACCCCGACATTTGTATCTAATTGCAAATAAGTATCAGAAAACATTACATCCATTTTGCATTTAATTATTTTCTTTAAAGTATAATGTTTATGTAATAAGTAAACGTATGCTAAAATGTTCTTCTTTTTCACAAGCCTAAAAATGCAGTTGGGTATGCGCCCTAGATATTAAAACTCGTAAAATAATCAAGCTCTTACATCACTGCAGCAAAGACATAGTGTCACTTCATGTAATGGGATAAAATGGACTATGTGTTCGTGGAAACAGGACATGGCATTTTGCAGCCTTGCGTGAAAGGACCAGTTTCATTGTCTTGAAACCTCATTATCCGAAGGGATATGGATGATAATTTCATGTGAAACCTTGCCCAGCCATTGTAGAGTGAAGCTGGCTTTTTCCAAAGCAAATGAGAGACCTCAGATTAGTTCAATGATGGTCTTCTTGGCAACAGCCTGAAGACAAGCCTGTCAGCTTGGTTTTGTTTGCCGATTCTGTCCCCAAACCTTGTTTACAGCTGACCATCTGTGATTGGTAAAGCTGGGCTATATCCTGCACATTTCAGTAGTCAGAATTAATTCTGACACTGAAAAGGAGCATAATCATGCTGACTCCAGAGCAACTGGAAGCTGAGAGAATAAACACCTAGAAGAGTGCAACACAATAAATGCTTAGAAGGGATGAAGTGAAAATTACTTCCACAATAAACATCAGGTACAACTGAAACAAATAAAAGATAGTGAATAAGGGTCTGAAATTGTACTGTGAGACACCAGATTGTCCTGTTGTGAAATTTAGGATTTTCATGATTTATGAAAAATAGCTGAAACCAAAGAATTTAGAGTCCAGACCTGGTCTAAAAGAGGTTTTAATTTCAAAACCATATTGTTATGTCTTGGTCTTGGACTCGGAAGCATGTAGGCTCAGTCTTTGACTTAGATTCATCCCTTTTCTGCTCTCGGTCTTGGCCTGGACTTGAATGAGCTAGCTGGTCTACTCTGTGGCCATCTTGGCAACATCCCTGTGCAGCTATTTTAATGAATGGTCAGTCTCCCTCTCCTTAAACTGTGTTTGAATGAAAATTAGTGACTAATTTGAAAAGTGCTGGGTTTTATTTATTCTGCAGAGGAAGGTCATGAAAATTGGTTAGAAAATCATTAATCATCTTCTGTACATCCATTTTTGTTAGGTTGATCAAGGTAGGTTTAGGTTTATATAAAGAGAATTGAAAGTCTCCCGAGTTGGTGGCACAGAAGGACTGCAATAGCAATGGTGACTTTGCTCTAGAGATAAGACACCTGAGATTTTAGAGGAAGTTGTGTTTGTGAATTTGATATCCTCTCAGTTTTAACACCTTAATCCCACAGACATTTCACAAGATTAGATTAACCAGTCTGATGCTTTTCACACTCTACACATTGTCTTGCTTTGTGGAATAGATGTGCTCTTTATTGTGCACATACAAAAATATTTAAATACAAGAAATACAAGAATTAACATATCAGAATATTTAAAGGGGTCATATGATGCGATTTTCAAGTTTTCTTTTCCCTTTGGAGTGTTACAAGCTCTTGGTGTATAAAGAAGATCTGTAAAGTTGCAAAGACTGAAGTCTCAAACCAAAAAGAGATATTCTTTATAGAAATTGAGACTCATCCACGCCCTCATAAAACACCTCATTTAAACATGCCCCCACGTCTATGTCACGATGTGGGAAGATTTGCATAACGCTGCCCAAATGTTCACGTAAAGAAAAAAGGCAAAAACTTTGATTCTCGCTGTTGCAAAAATACTTTGTTTAGCCTTCCAAAAGAAGACACAAATAGAAATCTGTGGTTAAAGGTACAATTTGTAAGAAATTTGCAGTAAAATATCCAAAAACCACTAGGCTAGTGTCTCTTTTTTCAACTACTTGTAATTCATGAGAAAATTCCCATTCTAAACAGTGACACGGGGCAGTGCAGTCGCCTGACGATGACATTAGTTACCCTTTGTTACCACCTTTACTGACGTAGAAACCACATGACAACAGTGTCATGGGCAAATGCGGAAGTAGCTTCGCGACAAACTTCAACTAGAAAGAGATGCTGATCTCACTTGTGTTTTATTCTACAGGTGAGTTGTTTTGATTCATATCTTTACAGAAAACGTATGCTATTATAACGATCAACAAGATTAGTATTATGGGGCAACACGCCAAACGCGGGGCATCGCATCTCTAGACCCGCACGAGGGCATGTCTGATCCATAGTCTGATTGTGTCTTTGCATTGGCTTTGTATGTAATCTACTCGCACAAATCATTGAACTCTCGTTAAATCCATGATTTATCTTTCCGTCTGATTGATGGCCGTCAGCGGTTGGGTAGAAGACAACAAATCCCATCATTCCACGCTCCTTCTTAGCGTCATCAAACCACGCGATTGTTATTGTTTTGGTAGTGCGCTCTCTAGTGGCAGGTCCTACAACCTGTACCTTTAAGTTGTATTTACAACACTGTTCCAGAACAGTTCAACCCAAATATTCAGATGTGTGCACTGTGCAGCACATTTTATGGAGGACTGTTTCCAGATCCTGGGAGAGTAGACTACAATGCCGGCTGTTCTGACTCGCAGTCTTTGAGTATGTTTAAATATGTAAAGGGTTTGCCACTGATGATTCAAACGCAAGTTTTGAGCAGTGTAGAGCAGTGGTACTCAATTCCAGTCCTCACCTTCCCGCTCTGCACTTTTTGTATGTTTCTCTTAAGGCTTCAGACGTTTGTTCTATTCGATTGTAAGTGCCCTGCCAAGTGGACATCACAGAATATTTTGCAATGATTCCATGTTCCATTCAAAGTTTATTTACAGAGGTATATGATGTCACAATTGTCCATGTGTGAGGCGTTGCGCAGTGCAAATCCGTGAATTAATGTTCCGAAGTTAGGTAAATGTCAACAGATTTCCCCTGCTCACGGAGTAGCACTGAACACTGTGTAGGGGAACTGTGTCAATGGGAACACAGTTCATGCACGGAGCTCACTTCTAACGAGCTGATTATCTTAATTAGGTGTGTTAACAAAGAGTTACATGCAAAATATGCAGAGCTGGGGGACACGAGGACTGGAATTGCGTTTCAAAAAGCTGGGCATAGAGGAGAAACAATAATGTACAGTATGTGGAAAATATATATATATATATATATATATTTTTATCTTAAACCACATAAACACATTACATTACACCAAATACACAAAATAATGTTCTTTTAAGCAACATATGACCCCTTAAATACCAATGTTCAAGTCTATGTTAAACACGTTGGCTGGCGTACACTTTTAAAAAGTGGAATTTGTAATATTGTCTTATTCATTTGAATCATTTAGTTTCATACAAACATAACACATAATACATGTTTTAATAATCTTTTTAGAAACTTTTTACTCATGCTTTAAAAAAGTACACAATTCATACATTAAGATACATACAGTAATATATTGTAAATACCATGCAATTAAGTGTACAAAAACATTAAATTTGGTTCACATTTAAGTATATTCATTTAAAGTATATCTATTTTACGAGGTTTCCTCAGAGATTTGAAGAAATAATTTTGAAAGAAGAAAAACATTTTTTTTGGGAGGATCTCCTTGGGAATGACATTAACTTTAGCATTTTCAATGGTTACTGCGGGCAAACAAGCAGCTGTACCCACAAGCATGGAATTAACTTGCACTTTAATCACTTTCTTTGTTTCTGTTTTTTTCTTTGATGTGGCAGTAGCACAACTTGTTTAAATGAATAGTGGTGATGCTCTTTTATGCAGAGGAACAGCCTCATTTACATGACAATGTGAGTTTGTCAGCTGTGATTGGATGCAGCAGAAAGTTACGCCTAAATTATCCTGGACTGACAATTAGATTTGGCATTAAGTGATGGAAATCTTTCTCAAATCTGTGCATTTGCTTCTTTAAATCTTTTAAGATTGTGGTAAATCCAGATATATATATATATATATATATATATATATATATATTTTTTTTTTTACTGGACTGATCTACACTGTTCCAAGAATAGATATTTGTCTCTCTCTTTGTTTAACTTCACATAAGGCCTTTGACATTAATGATTTCATGGGCTTATGTCTTTCAATTTCAAATCAATGCAATTTTCCTGCCGGTTCAACATTAATAGGCCCTTTGGAGAGGCATGGGTTCCCTAATTATAGAAACTCTTGTAGAATGAAGTTATTTTAGTTATCACTCATCCCTTAGCTGAATGAAACAGATGTGTGTGTTAAAAAAAAAAAAAAAGCTGTTAAAAGACTAATGTACACTGTTTATGTGTGCACAATGTGTGTAGTATTTCTGAATCTAGAGAGTTTGAGTAAGCAGTAAGTGCTGGTGAGGGTATTTATGGCTTTTAGAGTTTGAGTCAGAGCAGCGTTAATGCTGGATGGGATGTGACCCGATCTCCATGAGGACCCTGTGACCCCTTTTCTGCAGTAATGCATCTCTGTATGCTGTTATATATGTGTGAATGTGTTAGATAGGATGGATATGTTTAATTTGACATTTTTCACATTTAACTTTTTTTATTGTGAGGTATTTCAGGATATTCAGTCAGAACAAAAGTTATTTCAGAAGCAGATTTGTTTTTGTTGAAAGAATGCAGTGAATTATCTATCTATCTATCTATCTATCTATCTATCTATCTATCTATCTATCTATCTATCTATCTATCTATCTATCTATCTATCTATCTATCTATCTATCTATCTGTCTATTTTTTTTATACATTGAGTTGTAATAATCATGTTTCACAACATATGTTTTACTGTATTTTACTCTATCAAATAGCCTTGGTGAGCGTAAGAGACTTCTTTCAAAAACATTTTTTTAAATTCTTAATTATTACAAGCTTTTGACCAGTAGTGGATGTGTTCCAGTGTGCTGAATCATGGGTGTGACAGATCTGCCACTCCACCCATTATTGCTTCACAGTCATTAGAAGCCCCTGGAGTGGCTGAATTGTTTTCATCTATGTTCTGTTGTAGAAAATCTTAATTCCCCCAGCCCATCTGCACATTCTCGGGTGTCCCTGTGTCTCTCTACCTTCTAACCTATCACTCTGAAACTAAAAAATGAAAAACTTTGCGAAACCCATGTAATCACAGCAATTACAAATAATTATTCCTCACTCTTGCACTAAAGTGGTAATGAAAGCAGATAGCTCTGCAGGTGGTTTGTATTTCCTCTGAGGTGGCCTGATTTATTGATACCAATAGCATTTTCTCTAGCAGCACATGGTAATTTCCTGATGGATTCCAGCGCCTTGCTGTATCCATGACTATATAAGGGTATTTTCCCAGCTTCTCGTCCTCCTCCCAATGCTATTACACCGCTACATACTCACAACACATTCCCAGACTGAAGAAATACTTTCGGGTATTCACCATCCCTGCTCAGTCCCTCTCTTCTAGTCTTACAGAGCGATGACTAAATAAGCAGAGGGAATGATATCACCATGTTCTAGCTGCGGGTCAAAGGGCAGCATAACTCCAACACATCCCCCTCTGGCTGTCACAAACAACTTTGTACCAATTACATCCACTGCTTTCTTTTCTGGCCTGGTAGAGCGATTGATCAGCCTCTGGAATAGTTTGGGAATGTACCATCCAAAGTCATGTAGCTCAAATTCCTTCTTCACCGCACTATCGAACAAGCTGCTCCTAATTACAGGCCATAGATTTTCCAGAGATGTGCATATGATTCTTATGCCTCATAGACAGTCTCTTATGCCTCATCACTTCTAGTTTATTTTTTCGGTATGTCCCTGAAACAGGAGCATAACATGTGAGGTATTTTAATCCAGGAAGAGCTCAAGAGTTTTCCCCGTAGATATCAGGATATCCTGAGAAAACTTTGCCTTGGCTGACCACACTGTCTATGGAGGTGAGACTTCGACTGAATTTATTTGAGTTGTCATGATCTCCTTGTCTCAAGGACACCATATGGATAAGTCTTCATTCATTGTTTTTCTGGGAAACGTCATGCATTTCCAGCTTTCTGTTGAGGAGGTTTATTTTTCAGTCAATGATTGCCAGTTGAAAATCTATACAAATATGTAATGATTCACTTGTACACATATGTAATGATTGATGTTAAATGTATATAAATGTATAAACAAATACATTTGGGGGTGGGGTTTATATGAATGTATCTCTGAGGAGATCTTTCATCTTGCATATTAAAGTAGTGTTTATAAGCGCAGCACTGCTTTGTTTACCGCATCAACCAAGGAAATGCTGTAACATTGCTGTTCCATAAGTGCCACCTGCTGTCAGAGAATGAATTTGTGCTTTCATTCAGCCCACTTGCTACTTTTGTTTCATGCAGATGTTTTATGTAGTATAGTTTCACAAAGCTAAGGTCAGACCATTCGGTTTTTGCTTCAAATTTCTAATTTATACAATCTAATTTAAAGAACTGCTCATGCTGCATTTTTGCAGCATCTTTGTTTGCAGTGGTGGCCTCTGATTTTAAATGGTAAGAGCACAGGCAAAGACTGTTTTATATGAAAATATTTAATTTGTATTATTTTTATTAATTTTATTTGGGATTTGTTTTAAAATTATTATAGTTTGACATTTCAATTTCACAAAGATATGTGCAACATTTTGTTTGAGAAATAATAAAAGGGCACCTTTTCATTTCAGTTCAATCTCATTTTGTTAAAAATAATTGTGAGAAAATCATATTGTGAAATCATGAGTTGTGTTAATTGTTACATCTGGATTTTAAACAGTAAGTTGCAGTAATTGTGACGGTATTTTAACTTTTTGAGTCTAGCTCTAAGTAAATGAACCTTACAGTATCTGTTCACATAGTTTCCGTTCATTTTAAGCTAGTCATCAGAAATTACCTTTAAATGCTATTCCACTTTCTTGATGTGCCTGGATAGGAAGAAGTGCTTTAGAAGTGCTTTAGTTTAACTATTTGCCTTATCTGTCAACAACAATTAATATTTTTTTTTTTTTTACATTGGAGTGAAAGCCATTACTGTAAACAGTGCAGAGTAATTACCCAGTGCAGATTTGTTACCTCAGCACATCCTGACCTTGTACAGGCTCATACTGGTAATCGTATGCTTTCTTCACTTACCGGCAATTCACCAGTAATGTTAAGGCAAATTGATGGTGCAGATTTTTCTTTTTATTTTTCTTTTTTTCAAAATACCGGTAAATCAGTCTTTTATTTCACTGGTAATTTTCCAGAAAAGGCTGTATGTGTGAAAAAGGGCCAAGGTATTACATGAAAACATCTTGTAAAAATAATGCTACATTTAATCGTTAAAAAACATGAAGCCTTTGCAGTGGTTTAAAGATTTACTGAGATCTGCGTTTTTTAAATAAAATTTTTAAATGAAATAATATCCTGTTTCATTTGGAAACAGCTTTCATATTGACTGTAATTTTCAAACAAACAAAAACACACACACACACACATTTCACATTTGTAAAGTTTGTCATGGTTTAAGCTGCAGACTAAAGGCCTTCATTAAACACTCTTCACAGAGATGCTGTGTGACTAAGCTCCAGCCCATTACGTCCAAAACCGGGCCAACAAACCTCAGCATATTTTTCCAGTCACTTATTTCCTTTGCAACAAGGATCCTTATGTAATGATGTGCGGAAAATGAACCAGGTTTTATGATCATCTTTCCTGGAGGAGTATTGTCATAGTCAGCATAAAGCTTTTCCACACATGAGGGTTTTTCCAAAATATAGTGTCCATATGTGTGGCAAATATGATCCAGTTGTTAAAACACTTTTACTTGGTTTGTCAGGAAAACACGGTGCATCAAGATCTGGAATGATCATTAGCTTCACAAAATGCTATTGTTATTCCTGCGACTTTCTCTTTTGTCACAGTCATAATTTTTGAGTGTTACACAGCTGCTGGGTATTGCCAGAACATTAGCAGATAAATCTCCAAAATATTTGCAGTCTTTAGAGCAATACCTAGCAGCAAATTATGGCAGTTCAGCCATTTTAGGCGCTGCATAGAAGAACATTATTCCCCTATGCATTTTATGGGAATTTTTGGTTGCCATGACAACAGTGCAATATCCCTGCATATCCTGATATTCTGTGTATGGGTAATGTCACTTCTGTATTTGCACCTAAACTCAGAGGCCTTCTAGAATAAAAAAAGTGATGTTTCATGTAGCAATTTTTTTATATATTTTAAAGTCAAAGATGCATACTGTACACTATCTGAACTGATTTATTTTACTATTGTAAATACAGCCTTTGATTTTGATTGCACTCGACTGAACCTTATTGTGACATGACATCTTAAGACTGCAGCTTGCCCTGAAACTGACAAATAGACATCAACATCCGCATGCATACACACAAATGTTGTGCTCAAATGAAAATGACCTATTTGTTCGGGCCACAAGAACAATGGCTCAATCTGTAGTTTGACCAAATTTTTGGGGACATTCCACTCCGTTCCAAAGCACAAGGTATGTTTTCAAATCACATGCTTTTACGCTGACGCTGTTTTGTCTAATATGGTATCGCTTTATCTCTCTCAAATTCAAATTAGGACATAACGGTGCATATTTAATTTCATCAGCAACTTGATGCCTTCATGACAGAATTTTCATTTTTAGGTGAACTAGCCCTTTAAGTTAATCATATGTGGTGTTGGCACCCCATATAATTGTTACTGTGGTTATTTGTTTATTTTTGGTATCGATTCCTGCTAAAAAAAAGTAATATATTTAAAAATACATTTCTTTCATATTTAAAAATACATTTATTTCATACTAAGTACAGTTCAAATCTATTAAAAGGGGTGCACATAATTTGGTTTGGTCATCACACTGCGTTTTTAAATAAAATAATAAACGAAATAATAATGTGTGATAATACTATTAAAAATGAAAAGGTAGACCTAGTATTAAATGCAAATACAATTATTTTATAGTAAACTTAAAAATAAATTGGTTATATTTACTACTACTGCCTCTTTAAGAAGAATCACTTTATGTATTGCCAAAATGTAAGACGCTTTGGATAAAAGTGTCAAAAAAACATGGAAAACGGCATGGAATAGCCTAGATTTATTCTTTCAGTTTGAATAGAAATCTTATATAGCACAGTTTGTCGATCTAAAATGGTAATTGTGCATTAACAGTTGTCAACCATGTCGGACCTGCGGAGTGTGGACCACTTATGTGAACTCCTGTATGTTAACATATTTACTGACAAAACGCTTGAGACTTGTATACTGATATTAAAATTATAATTATAAAATTATAATTAAACTTTAATTGGAGTACTACTTTTGGACAATTCACATTTCTTAATATTAAGCCTAAAATGTGTTTTAATGTTACTATTAATCAGGATTGTTTGATCTTTGAATAATATCAGTCTTTAAATGCAAGATATTTAAAGTGTGCCTGAAGTATACTTGCAATAGTTTCACTTTAGCACAATCAAATATACTTCATTTTATCTTTAGTTGGACTTCAGCACTGCAATTAAAGTGCACTAAATACAAAATCAGTCGTTCCAATTTAGCAGACTTTAAATATACCAGTTTAGTACACTAAAAGTACAATTGCAGGGTATTTTTATTAAGTACATAGATGTGTAAATGTAGTATACTAAGCATGAAATAAATGTATTTCAAATGCATTTTATTACATTTATTTTCCTCTAGGATAGTTTGGTGTCTAAATGATATTTAAAATGTGTAATTGTTTGAGCTAAATTTACGCATTAAACTAACCATTATTGCCATTTCCCTTTATTTGATATTACAGCCAAACATATTATATAATGTTGTATGTGTTCTAATAATATTTTAATGGCCCTGCATGCAACTCACTAATTTTACCAGTGAAATATAAAAAGTGTGTGTGTGTGCTCTTGTATGTATGTATGTATGTGTGTGTATATGTATATGTATATATGTGTGTGTGTGTGTGTGTGTGTGTGTGTGTGTGTGTGTGTGTGTGTATATATATATACACACACACACACACACATATACATATACACACACATACATACATACATACAAGAGCACACACACACACTTTTTATGTTTCACTGGTAAAATTAGTGAGTTGCATGCAGGGCCATAAAAATATTATTAGATTATATATATATTATTAGAATAAAATATATTATTATAATATATATATATATATATATATATATATATATATATATATATATATATATATATATATATATATATATATATATATATATATATATATATATATATATATATATTTATATATTTGTGTGTGTGTGTATGTATATATTATAGTATTTCAAACAAAAACTAGAGTTTTTTCCCACTAGCCATCACAGTTCTACACACATAATGGGTGTTGAATTGGCTTATGTTATCTGGAAAACACACTGCATACTACAGTGTGTGTGTGTGTGTGTGTGGACTGCTGTGAAACATCTTACTGTTGTCCATACAGACTGGAGCATGAACACACCCCTCTGGGAGTGAGACGCCCGTGGACCAGCATCACCATGGTAACGGCAGGGATGCTGATGACTGTCCTAATGATGCTCTGTTGGGAGTGGAGGAGAGGGCACGCCTTAACTTGTTCTGAAGTAGGGGTAGAGAAAAATGTGTGTGTGTGTGTGCACACAATCAGCTAAAATTACACATGGACCAAGATTATTGCTACTTAAGTATGTATGATTTGTGTTGATTTATCCTAATTTGTCATGAGCTTTGTCAGTGTGCCGTCCCCCTGTGAAAAGCTCTCCCAGCAGGCTGCGGGGCAGTTTGGCTCAGGGTAGCAGATGTCTGGAGTGGTTCACCTCTTTCTCAAATCAAGCTATTGATTTCCTCTTTTTCATTCTCTCATCACCCCTCCCCCATCTGCCCTTCCTCGTCTTTTTCCTTTCTTTGCGGTGAAGGGAGGAGGCTTCCTGTCATGAATAAGTCAGCGGCTTTGCTGTGGAGGTTGAGTTTAAATGATTGATTTTGGGATTTTAAGATAGTCTGAGGAAAACTGTCTGGGAAAATAGAAAGTTACTGTATGAGACTCACTTATCACACTTACAGTAAGTGTTTATTTGGTTATAAGGCAATAGTAAATGCGTACTTGACATAATCCACATAATTTTTTAAGTTAAAATTAATATAAATATGTAAGAGAAAATGTAGGTCCTGTTTTCCTTTAAATCCTTTTGTAATCATTGATATTATCTTTTCATTTTTTATTCAATATGCAATTTAATAGCAATTTTGTACAAAAATAAAAGGGTCTAATTCTCTCTAATTAGTCTCAATAAACTCCTAATTTGCTGCTGATTAATAATTAGTAAGGTAGTTGTTAAGTTTAGCTATTTGGTAGGATTAGAGATGTAGAATATTGTCATGAAGAATATGTGCTTTATAAGTACTAACAAACAGCCAATATGTTAATAATAATAACAGGCATGCTAATACAAGCAGCATTGTTCCCTATACTAAAGTGTTTCCAAATATAGAATTTACATTAAGCAATACACGCTATATGGTACAAATCTATACCATTTATTTATATACAGTATGCATCTAATATCATCTTAATCAGTCCAGGAAAAAAAAAAAGTTTTCTAATCTAAGCTGATATTAATGTAAACTATGCATCCCGATTGAATACTGGTATAAACTGGGGATGTAAAAATAGCATGTGTACCCCATTTACAGTGAAAACAAGCAAATCTGCCAAAAAACATGGGCATGCTCCCAATTGTACTATTGCTCAGCAACAGAATCTCCGTTTTCTTATTTTGAGAAGTGTGAATAACAGGACCCTATGTGTGAGTATATGTGCAATTTTCACACATCATATTGAGACTTGCTGACGGCCTGGTTAAGAATCCCTGTGTCATGCTGTGTCCTGGTGACAGCTGTCAGTGTGGTGGTCACGTGTCGGCCTGACCCCTCTCAACTCATGACCCATCCTCCCCGACTCTTCTCCTCCAGCCCGCAGGCTTATCCTGCCAGATGCTTCCATCTGCTTCTTTCTCTATGCCTTTCTTTCTTTTCCTCATCTGTTTCTCCCCCTCCTTCCAGTCCAAAGACCTTTTTATGAGTGCATGCCATATTTAATTAAAGGGATCGTTTAACGTAATTTTTCACAAATCACAAGTGATTTTTTGGAAGAGCGTTGTATAGGCTTGGCAAGGTAGCATATCATGCTCCGTCAATTCCCTTTCATTTCTTCGTACAAATTTGTACATCATACTAGAATAACTTTTTTTTTATGTTGTCTTTTCATCACATTTTTCAATCACTCTATTTTCTGAGGCTTTACAGATTATTTGTATGAACATCTGGGCAGAGTGTTGGAAAAGAACTCCTATCTGGTGATGAATTATTGCTGGACTATAATCCAGCATCAGCCCTAATCAAGCGTGAACCGAGAATGAGAAGTACTGTTCTATTTCAGGCCATTTCTTTATCTTCAGCCCTTCCTCGCTCTTTGAAATGCATGGCACTTTCCCCTTTAATGAGCCTTTCCTTTTTTCTCTCTCAATTTGTGGTCCAGTTAAAACGTCTGTTCTTCAGTACATCAAACGTAATGCATGTATAAATGCATGTGGCTGATGGAGCTCAGTGTGGCCTATAAATGGACCTGTCAGGTCCCTCAATGTACTGTGAGAATAGGTGATGTAAACTCTCATATTGTTTTTCCAATCATTTGTCTTCACCAATTACACAGGTGAAGGATAATACATATTTATGCATATACCAAGTTTAGGATATTTTTTTAAATTTGAATTTATGTGATGTATGTGATCTATTTTCATGCATAACTGTATCTCACTAAAAAATACCAAACAAACCAACCAAAAAACTTTTACCTAAAATGGCCCGGAGTTTCTGGTGTCTTTAGGATTACTGACATAATGGGTTTAAAAACTGTGGTTTAGAATTGCATCTTTTCTTCATCTGAACTTGCTGTATAAGCCTCTTTTAAATGATGATATTTTTATTTCCTTTGATAATTATATTTAGAAAGAATCTACCGCCCACAGTTGAATTTACTTGCATGAGCTCCTCTGTGGCTGGACATTTTGCTGAGCTTTGTTACTTTGCAGAGAGACAATTGCGTCAAAAGAGAATGGTTAAATGGTGTGTTTGTGTGTGTGTAAGCATGGTTGTGCTTGTGTTTTTTTTTTTTTTTTGTAAGATGACCTGTGCGTTTTATTTAACAGTACATTTTCATGGTAATTATTTGATTTTCATAGCTCTTTTTAGTGCTACTGATGGACAAAAATATGTACATTTCATACATAATGCTGATATATGCAACAACTTTTTTATTTGTATTTCGTTTTCTGAAAGCTGTACTTGAAATTTCTATAAAAATTCAATTTCTCAAAAAAAAAATCTACATTTCTATTTCAATAAAGCATTAAAAAATGAAGCATGGTTTTTACACAAATATTAGGCAGTATTAGCAATTTTAGACAACAGTTTTCAACATTAATAACAATAAGAACTGTATAATGAACAGATAGTTGGCATATTAGAATTCTGAAGGATCATGTGACACTGAAGACTGGAGTGATGGCTGCTGAAAATGTAGCTTTTCCATAACAGAAATAAATTGCATTTTAAAATATAAATTCAAAACATGAATGTTTTCACTGTATTTTGATCAATAATGTATTGGTGAGCATAAGAGACTTCTTTTAAAAACATAAAAAAAAATCTAACCGACACTCCATATGTTTGAACAATAATATAAGCCAGCAATCTATAATATCAAATATAGTTCAACTTATCATTCTTTCACTGGTAGAGAGCTTGCAGGAATGGATCGTGATAGTTAACTAGTTTAACAAGGTTGATTTAATGAGGTGTTTTCAATATTCTCAACAACGTTTTATAGGTATACTAATACTAATATAATACTAATATTGTACGTTTAGGGACAATAAACCATAAGGGCCACTTTTGTATCTTATCCACCCATAAAAAATGCACAATATTAAGGGTTAAGAATTGAGACTTAAAGGTTCCATATTATTACTTCAAGATCAAGCGGCAACCTCACGCTTTTTCTCAGGAAGCCCACACGGAATTGACTTAAACTGTAATTCATCGACTGGCCGCTAGAGGCTGGCTGCAAAAGGGAGTCAATCCTATAGACTCCTCATGTTAAAATGCCCAACTTTACACCAGAAAAAAAAACATGTTTACAGCTTGGTTCAATTTTGCCCTTGACAACTGTGAGGGGGTGAATTTTTTTTTATTACTCATCCGTTTAAATTATATGAAGCCTTAAAGTTCTGCATAATTAAGGGCGCGTCCACTTGAATGACAGGTGGATTGCCGCTGCTGTCACTGCTGTCAAGCTAGGTGGGCGTGTCTTCAGCAGCCAGCTCCCGCCTTTTTAACATTTTGGATTATCCGGGAGTGACGCTTGGTGACGCGCTGTCAAGATGGCGATGGCTGCCTCCGCCCACTTTTGGATTCAAAAACGCTCTTTGGAAACCAATGGGTGACATCACGTCCATGTTTTTATATGTCATGTTTATACTTGTCTTTGCGCTAGATACTAAACTAAAGGAACCATTTTTGTCTGACCTCCATATTTTACATTTGTATACTATATGCTATTCTATACTATATTATTTGTCGGCCACTAATCTACAATTTATATCAGTATAAGGGCTCTTCCCCAGAGCACACCTGATAATATTTAATGAAATCTGTTATCGCTGCCTTTTCTCCCATGTCAACCTATTAATTTCCACATGAAACGCATGAACTACTAAACCTATAACCTTATCTTTTCTATGTCGCAAACAATTCTTTTGCCTTTTTAGCATAACAGGAAAGAAACTTTCAGTACTGCTTTAAGGGACATGTGCACTCACTTTAGAGAAAATTACCTGTGTCTTGTTTCTCATAGAGGCACATGTGGTATCAGTTTGTGAGGCTGTAGGCAACATTTCCGAAATGTTTGATTGCTTTGGCTTCCTGGAAAACAGAGCCCTGTCATGGGTATGGGGCAGATTGGACACGCCGACCCTCTGAGAAACAATCGGATTAGTAGCCACTTCTTAGGCGTGCGGCAGGGTAATTTTAATGACATGGTTGAGAATGAATTCCGAAGCCTTGAATGGAACTGACCAAATTCTGAGCACATTTTTTTCTCTCTTCCTTTGGGATACTTTTTAATTTGTCTGTTTCTGTGTCTGCTATGTAATCAACAATGAGAAAAGTCACTTGTATATACATATGTTTTACTTGAAGCATTCATATCTTATATCTCTATTCATATATTCGGCTTAGAGACATACAAGTGTGTTCAAAATAATGAAAATGTGCCAAGTGTTTGTATTTATCACATGGTTTGAAAGAACTTTTATATACTGAATACCTTTTATATATTTAAAAGATTTCATTTAATGTAAAGAAATATATTTTAGTGTATACATCTTTTCACTATTTTCATTGTTTGAATATATTTTTGGAATGTAAAAAGTAGTTTAAAAATGAATATATGAAGTATATATAAAGTTTTTGGAGAGTTTATTGCACTCCCTGTGACATTTTTAAACCCGAACTAATTTTGCCACGTCTATTATAAGACATTTTGACCTCTATATGATATCATTAATGTTCTGTCATGATATTGCACTGTTTTATGGGTTTTTTCTGCATGTTGTGTGCACCACATTGATTTTAGTGGATGCATCACATGACTTGATTTGATCAACAACATTTTTTCAAATATTAATAAGCATTGAAGCTTGAATTGTTATTTAAAAAATATGAGCATTATGCCAATATAATATATTACAAACTATTTAAATGTTTTTTTTTCAAGAATTTATTAAATAACAATAAAAAATTAATATAAAGTAAAGATTTAAGAAATTATTATTTTTTTTCTCTAATATAATATCAGGATGGTTGGTTTTCTCTGATATTGTTGGCTTTGTTACTAAAATTTATTAAAACAAATATTGTATTCCAGAAATTAAAAGTATGCTCATCACAGAAGAGGTGTATTCAAGTTATTGCATATGGTTTGAATTTTCATTGAAATGTAGTTTTGAATAAATAAATAAATGTGGTCAAAGAAATGAGCATTATGTCACTCTAGCAGGTTATGTGGTGTTGATATGGTGAGAATGCAGCAAGATTTAATTCACATAAAGGGGACCGTTTTAATTAGGGTGGCTACATAGAATTTGTTCGCATGATTCCCACCCTGCGAGACAATAGAGGAGGCCTCCCACTCAGGGGCTTGAGCAAATCGCGCTCAGCTTCACTCTGGGCTCGTTGACACTCTGAGGCGCATTTCTAGGTCATGAGAGTCTGTTATGAATAATAAAACGAGTCTGCTTTAAATGGAATATTTATAGAAGTGAAACGCTGCACCTCCTTCCTGTATTATTTTCTCAGATATAGTTTCTGTGACACTGATATTTGCAGTATTTCTTATTTAGTAATATTTCCCCAATCTTGTATTCTTTACCATGGCTGTGTGTTTTTTTGTTTTGTTTTACCATTATGTTAGTTGGGGGGGATCGTGAAACAGACTGTGAATGATCCAGGGACCTAATGATTCAGGCAGGGGCCCCTGACGGGAACAGTAATATTTGGCAGTGAGGAAATGGTTTGGTGATGAAAGAGGAACTGATGTCGAAGTACAGGGGAATTTTTTTTGTGTAGGCGAGGTTTGAGGATTCTGACCTAGATGTTTAAGTGTGGGACCGTTTAGCCAGAAAATAATAAGAGCGTAGTCAAGTAGGTCTATTTTGGTGCTGTAGGCTATATATTTTCCAAATAACACATGATGTATTTTCAGCTCCTCTATAATCAACATAATAATTGCAGGATCCACGTAATCACATTTGATGGATTTGGATTCTTTCAACTCTTTCTGCACTGGATAGACATAATCTTTGACCTTGCACTGGGGGCCAGTGTTATTCTCCTTTCCACATTATTATGTCTTTTACACTCCTCCATATTCCGGGGCATCCGTGATAAACCACGATCACACACACAGCTAAAATAACAATTAAAGAACCCACATAATGTCCAGTAGAAGTCTCAGCAGAACCATATTCACTCACCCTAAGAGTGAAGGCACAGTCTCAACTCATTAGGACACTTAGTATCAGAGGTGTTTTCTGCTTAGGGTCTCCCCCAAGCAACCCTCCAGCAACACTCTGGTTACCACCTACAGATTTCCTTCAGAATGTGTAAATATGGAGTTTTTCTGGAGAATACTGTCTGATGACAAAAATGTAGTTTCTGCTATAACTTAATTGATATTAACATTACAAATTACATTACAATTACATCGCTTTTCAGACCAATGAGCATTGTAAAAATAGACATGTTTCGTAAGGCGGGACATAGAGGAGAAACAATAATGTACAGTATGTGGACAATAATGTGTTCTTTGAACCTTAAACTGCATAATCACATTTCATTACACCAAATAGAGTTTTTTTTTTTTAGCAGCATCATATTTCCCCTTTAATGATGACACTGAATGAGCTATTTGAGTGAACTATCCCTTTAAGTAAGCTTTAGATGATAACAAAGGCTATCTAAATGTAAAAATAAGGTCAATTAGCTTGCAAATTTAAATATCCACTATCAACCACCAACAGTGAATTTATACAATCTGTAATAGGGCTTGGGCGTCGTGACGTCATTACTTGGCGTGGCCGCCATGTTGATGGCCTCCTTCACTGCTACTCGGACTACTGCGCAGTGTTTAGACGTACTCCCTCTCAGCCGTGTGTCTTAATTTGATTTATTAAAAATCTATTTCAACCATGGTAAACCATTGCTGTATTGTGGGGTGTAATAGCGCAACACATAATCGCCATGAGGAAAATAAAATGAGAATGGATTAACTTTCCACCGTTTTCCTTGTTGGAGGCGCGACCACGGAGACCATAACATCTGAATATTAATTTATATAGCTTAAGTCAACATTGAAAATAAGGGAAATTTCTCGGGGTACTCATCCAAAATACGGGAAATTTCAACATTCATCTTTCTGTTGCTATCCCTCTGCTGACAGCAGAAATCCGTACTACAAAACTGCTGCATTAACTAACGTTAAGCGTTTTGTGAAGCTAGGTCTAACGTGACTTTAGTTACAGATTGGCGTGAAATCGTGCTCTCACAACAACCACGCTATCTTAAAAAGCCCAACATCACGCTAAGGTAGCTTTTAAGTAAGCAAATCTATGCTTTGAAAACATCTGTTTCGCTGGAAGGGCAAGGAGTAGCAACAGGACAACAGCACAGAGACTTGACAGGTCCGATTGAAGGGCTAACCGGATATTTTACAGGAAAATACTAATACGGGAAGACAGCGGGAAAAGAGCTCAAATACGCAACAACCCCGGAAAAAACGGGAGGGTTGACAGGGTGTACTAACTACACTTTTGAAACACATAGTTAAAAGTCCATGTGTGAATGGTTGTTAACACTAACGGTTACTAAACTAGCAGCTAGGTAGAGCGCAGCTTACCGGATTACTGTATACTGCTTGCCGCTGTTCCGGTTCTATGATTTGCAGCTCCTGAACCCATCCATTTGTGAACTGTACATGAGACTCCAATGACTTGTAGCTTCGGAACTATTCTAAAGTGTAGGCACTCACAAAACAAACAGGGTAGCTGAATATATCTGTAAAGCAAAAGTGCAGCAGCAAGTCGTCGTCGGTACTCCACTCTTTGTTGGGAATTTCATATGGATCCAAACCGTTAATAGTGCAGATTTTGTCCACATACTGGTCCCTGGCATCCCTATTTAGCGTATCCCTATAAATCCCACAACCTTTTCGCGATTTTAACATCTTTTTTCTTTCTCCCAACTCTGCTTCTTCTCGTTCAACTTGCTGTATGTTTACATTCGCGAGGCCATCAACATGGCCGCCACATCCCAGAATGCAACGCGGCGCCCAAGCCCTATATGGTACCAATATATCTTGAACCACTACTTTTAGTGCACATTTATTTCGTTAAATACATATTACATTATTTTTTAAAGAACTTAACATAATGTGCATTGGATGCTGATGCTTGATTACAAAAACTAAGGTAATTGTATGCAATTTTAGCACACAGTGCAATGAGGAATAGTTAGACCCCAAATAAAAAGATCTAATTTAATCCAGCTGACCTTCAACCGCACCGTTTCTCTGTTGAGATATTTGTTAGTTTTGTACTAACACTATCAACATGTAACATCATAATTCATATTTCAGATTTGCTGCAGCCACACATTGCATAGCTTTGAGATATCTTTTTCTCTCCCAGTGCTCTAGATCATTTGCATATGATTGTTTGCATTATAATATGTGTCTCTTTGTAAGCCTGTCAGTATAATGTCTGATAAAGGCTGGAGAATAGTGTTGGGTGAGGAAAGTGCTGCATTTTGGATTTGCAGCCCACTCCATTGGCAGAACTTGTCCTTGTGCTTTGGACACAATTTTAGCCTTGTGAATGCTAAACGTTCTACAGTTTTAGCCCAAAATATTATAGAGACTTAATCAGCCACCTAGCAACACTAAGAACACCCTAGTAACCAAAATAGCAATTTGCTAAAAAACACTTTAGTGACCAAATAGCAACACCACACAACGGTGACTTTGATTAAGAAAAAGGATTAATAAAACATGATTAAAGTAAAAGTTTTAATCTTACATTAATACAAAGTGCACTTTTTGAAAGTGTATTAGAAACATAGTATACTCTCTTTAAGTGCACTTAAGATTTAACATACTCTACAAATGCACATTCTGGCATGCAGCTCTTGATGATGCAGTCCGATAGGTCTGACTCAATCTGACCTAATGACATCATCACATGGCACAGTAGGGCTAAATGAATTAATCAAATGCGATTAATTGCGATTGTCATGCTCATTTAGTCAGTTTGCGTATCTTCTCAGTGAACTACGGATCTAATTAGTAAATGCTGCTCCGTCTGGGAGCATGTGAACCTACCACATTTAATAAAATGTTTTACTCCAAACTCACTTCACAATGTCAGTCGAGTGTTTGAAATAAATCCTTCTGTGAGTTGATGTGGCTTCTTAAACTGAATAATAAAGGCACACAATATTCCATTGTATTCTAAGAAGTGATAATGGCTATGTCGATTAGCATTTCATTATATAAATATACTTTATTATGATGAAAATTATAATAAGAAGAACTCACATAAACCATATATTGCCATATTCGTGTCTTTAATTAGTCACGTTGAATCCATGAAAGCAGATAAATCTTCTGTTTATTCAGCTGCAGCAAAGATTTCTTCTTCGGAGCATATTTTGATTTACAACATAAGAGCAGAATGGAATGATGTGAAAGTTTCATATTTCAAGATTTTATTCAGAATACCATATAGATGACATATTAAATGTTTAAACTGAGAGAATGTATCATTTTAAAGGAAAAATAGGTTGATTTTAAATTTCATGTCCCAACTTTGACATGTGTTGATGCCATGTTTACCATGTTTACAATCAAAGACATACCATGTTTACAGTTGTGGCATCCCCTCTTCTTTTTATAACGGTCTGCAAACGTCTGGGGAGACAAGTTACTCAAGTTTAGGAATAGGAATGTTGTCCCATTCTTGTCTAATACAGGCTTCTAGTAACTTCTAGGTCTTCTTTGTCGCATCTTCTTCTTTATGATGTGCCAAATGTTTTCTATGGGTGCAAGATCTGGACTGCAGGCTGGCCATTTCAGTACCCAGATCCTTGTTCTACGCAGCCATGATGTTGTAATTGATGCAGTATGTGGTCTGGCATTGTCATGTTGGAAGACGCAAGTTCTTCCCTGAAAGAGACGACGTCTGGATGGGAGGATATGTTGTTCTAGGATATACCTTGGATATACCTTTCAGCATTGATGATGCCTTTCCAGATGTGTAAGCTTCCCATGCCACACACACTCATGCAACCCCATACCATCAGAGATGCAGGTTTCTGAACTGAGTGCTGATAACAACTTGGGTTGTCCTTGTCCTCTTTAGTCCAGATGACATGGCATCCCAGTTTTTCCAAAAAGAACTTCAAATTTTGATTGGTCTGACCACAGAACAGTTTTCCACTTCGCCACAGTCCATTTTAAATGAGCCTTGGCCAAGAGAAAACGCCTGCGCTTCTGGATCATATTTAGATATGGCTTCTTTTTTGACCTTTAGAGTTTAAGCCGGCTACGGTGAATGGCACGGTGGATTGTGTTCACCAAAAATGTTTTCTGGAAGTATTCCTGAGCCCATGAGCCCATGTGATGCAGTGCCGTCTAAGGGCCCGAAGATCCCGGGCATCCAGTATGGTTTTCCGGCCGTGATCCTTACTCACAGAGATTGTTCCAGATTCTCTGAATCTTTGGATGATATTATGCACTGTAGATGATGATAACTTCAATCTCTTTGCAATTTTTCTCTGAGAAACTCCTTTCTGATATTGCTCCACTATTTTTCGCTGTAGCATTGGGGGAATTAGTGATCCTCTGCCTATCTTGACTTCTGAGAGACACTGCCACTCTAAAAGGCTCTTTTTATACCCAATCATGTTGCCAATTGACCTAATAAGTTATATGACCTTATATGTACATTTACCTTTCCTGGCCTCTTATTGGTACCTGTCCCAACTTTTTTGGAATGTGTAGCTCTCGTGAAATCCAAAATGAGCCAATATTTGGTATGACATTTTAAAATGTGTCTCTTTCAACATTTGATATGTTATCTATATTTTATTGTGAATAAAATATACGTTTATGAGATTTGTAAATTATTCCATTCCTATTTTACTCAAAATTTGTACAGTGTCCCAACTTTTTTTGAATCGGGTTTGTATATTACCATGCCAATCCCTCCAAGAGCTGTCATGAAAGTTAAGGTTACACAGTTTCTATATCATAAAGTTTCTGTTTTAAATAGATTTGGCACAGTATATTCACAACACCTTACATCAGTTCATCTAAACAGTGAGACACTATTTTCATCCATTTCCCATGCTTCTTGCTGTAGCTTACGGCAGTAGAACTTCTGTTCTTTTCTTTGTTGTCCTGACTAGCATAGCACCAAACTCCTACTCATTATTTTGCAGAGATGGGGAATGAGATTAGCTGTGAACTACAATATGTTAATGATTACCTCCATTATTTAAAGAATTAAACATCAAAGCCTTGGCATGTTAGAAATGCTGGGGTGTTCTTTATCTGAGCCTGCACAATTCATTAATATCTCTAGATATCGGTTTAGAATGCACAGTTGTTACCAGAATTATTCTTGCTTTTGCAGGTAAGCGTGATACAGATTGAAAAAGCAGTAGTTTCAGCTGTAGTTTCAGTGCTCCATATTTTATCCTCCTACACAAAGCTCTCAGATGACAGAGGATAATGCCATTTTCTCCTCCGAGCTAACAGCACCCTTGACCCAGAGTGCACCGCTTTGGCCCTCTGGATAGAATGCATTCCAGTCTGTCAGTACTATGGAGATGAGTTTTATAAAGGGTTGTTCATGGGACTGACCTGGAAATAAAAAAACTTTTCATTAATCTGTTTTATTATGTTTTGTGAACTTGCTTTGAACAAACCCCTAACCCTAAGCATTAAACTTGTCCCAAAGCAATTGTGCTACAAACATGAATGATGCCTTAATTCAATTCATGTGCCTATTTGAGAAGAGTATGTGATGTTACTATTTTATATGGCCAGAATTATGATTTTCCTAATGAGAACATTAGGCAGGAACAAATAATTATGGTCACGTTATGGGCAATAACTTATAAAGGGCAATTATTTTGTTTTATCTGATTAAATGTAAAAAAAGAAGAAGAAAAAAAAGAACTTAAATCAGTTATTTTAAATGTGAATTTAGGCATCAAAACTTTATAATTTACATGTAAAATTTATATTTATTTTGAGATTTGCTAAAGATTATATTTATTATAATAAATACAAACTGAAAATGTATATAGTATAAGTATAAGGTATACACATATATAAATATAAAGTGTAAATGATCCATTTTAATACTGACCAGTAAGTAATATAGTATTAATGCATTGGGCATGCTTATAGAATGTCATTAAAGAAAAAACTAATAGTTGAACATATTCATAATTGTTTTTAAGTGCTTTTTTATCTGTGTTTTATTGATTTATTGGTGTTATTGTTGATGTCTTTGATTGAATAGTCTTTACTAAGACGTTTCTTCTTTCTCTGTCCTGCAGGGCCTTATACACATATGAAGATGACAGTAACGATTTGATCCTGTCTGCATCAGGAGGTAGGCTACATCTCAACGTACTTCCTGTCCAAATATAGACGATCTAATAATAACCAACCAAAATGTAGTCATGCACAAGCAATAACGCTGTCGGTTATGACTGATGACATTCATTTGCATTGTTGATGTACCATGATTGTGCTAGTGAATGCAACTGTGCCATTGTATCGTGAGGCCAAACGCAAGTGATATTAACACTCCTAGTATTGTGCACGGACAAACATCTTCATTCAATTGCAGCATATCTACTGTAAATATTAATAAAACTCATGGACAGATCCCAAACACTGGAGGTAACCATCACTGAGCAGTTAGAATCTCAAACTATTATAATGCATCAAGCTGCACAGTCTCTGATTTCCCTCCGAGCTGGAGGAGGGAAACCTGTCATTTCACACTGATGACAATCATTTAGTCTGTGACTGATGGAAGGTTATTATTAAGGGCCGTGTTGATTAGCACAGAGGACACCATTCAGAAGGTGGATTTGTTGTGGAAAGTCTGTTTGCAAGAGATTTGCTGCAAAGTATTTGTGTCCAAAAGCATCACTTTGCTGCCGTTTTCATAAACAATATATTATCTTAGTGATGTTAAAAATGCCAACACAATATGAAAATGATGCCAAGCAGAGCAGGGGCATTCATGCTAAATATCTTGTGAGATATTAAGCAAATGACAACATAAAAATAAAAATAGCCATAATTATCCAATTTATTCAAGTGCAATTTTAGATGATCAATTTTAAATGACCAAGAGTGGAATTTTATTTAGATCAGTTTAGTGTACACAGAGTTCATTTTTTTAGTATGTGGGTAGAAAGTACTGGGCTTATGTGTCTACAGCTTGTGATTTCCTCTTTCCGGAGCAGGAAAGAACTTCCACCAGACTGCGGGTGTGTGTGTGTGTGTGTGTGTGTGTGTGTGTTTATGTCTACCAAACACTCTCCGGAGATCTATTTCTGTCTATTGGCACATTTATACCTCTCATGAGAAGCAGTAACTAACCCATCAGTCATGGTTATAAGCATAATGAGTTGCAAGCACAACATGGTGATTAAATAGGAAGCATTTGCTTTAGAATTGTATTCCAGAATGATCTTGCAATTAATTATTATTATTATTATGAAATATTTATTACATAAATAGTTTTATTATTAAACACAATTACCAGTATTAAGTAGTAAATGGTTGTTTTAAATAGTTTTTGTTTATAATAATGTATATCTAAATGAACTATGTGTTTAGAGAATATATTTTCTTTTTTTTTCAATTAAAAACATTCCTTTTTCTTATTCCAGTGGTATTTTAAAATGCATTTCCTGAAAACAAACTTATAAAATAACTTCTTATCTTATGGATATTTCAGATGTTTAAGGATGTTTTAACTTTGATATGTATTGATTTATTCTGCAGTGAGGACTAACTAAAAACAATTGGGTCTAACTAACAAGGCAGGAAATCATTTTCTGATGGAGCCCACACATAAGCCCCCACAATCCTGAATTAGTAGTTATGAAATGGCTTGATTAGATGTACTATCACTGTGTGGTCGGGCCAAAACGGACAATATTCTGCTTTTTTTGATTAGTACACAAAAACGGACTTTTCTTTCTAAACAGTGTGACTGTTATGTTTCACAGAAGGCGGTCTGGCAGAGATTGCAGTAACCTTCGATAACACCCGGATCATGTACGGTTTCTGCAGCCTGAAGGAGCCCAGCGCTGCCCTGCCTCGCTACATCCTCATCAACTGGGTGAGATGACGCAACAACCTGCGTTCAGTGAATTTTGAAACCCGTCAGCAAGAACACTAGCTCTAGAGGTCAACAAAGACACAGCAGTCAACCTTACCGCAGTCAATCAACATCAGTGCTGCCCTCAAATCAGACATGCATTCTTTTATCGTACAAAATCAGGAAATCATTTTGTAACGGTGGTGGGAGCAAGACCCCACGTCAAGCCCCCACAATCCTGAATTAGTAGTTATAAAATTACAATTTAGCTAAAAATCCGAGCTTAGATTAGAAGACATGTTCTGTTGGCTTGTGGTTAAGCTGATATAGGCCAGTACAACAGTTAGTGGCTTGAAGCCGTTTTGAGTTTTGGATGGCAAAAAGTATGGCTGAATCATTCGATAATATTGCTTAGAATAGATAAAATAAAAGAACAAGCCTCCAGGCATGATTTTAGCTCCATTTAGATCATCCATTTTAAAACCTGGCACCATTTTGAAGTGCATGCAAATGTAAAAAGCGAAGTACCGGCTGTTGCACACAACTCATGAAAGACACTGTTAAATGCTTTCAGTATTTTCTTAGTTCGTTTAATTACAAGCATGTTTTGGACTCTGTATTCTTAGTACTCAACCCTTTATGTCACAGCAATTATTTTAAATTGTGTGAGCTTGATTATTTTCAATGGGTGCTGGTCAGAGAAGTCTGCCTGTTGTTAGTTGAATTATTAAAGTGGCAGTATCTCTTTAAATAAATTGTTGCCTTGGAAACGCACATCATGGTTGCGGTGGAACACAATGTTCACCTCAGTTTTAAGTTTAAGGATGTCAAAGTCAAAGTCACCTTTATTTATATAGCGCTTTAAACAAAATACATTGCGTCAAAGCAACTGAACAACATTCATTAGGAAAACAGTGTCAATAATGCAAAAATGATAGTTAAAGGCAGTTCATCATTGAATTCAGTGATGTCATCTCTGTTCAGTTAAATAGTGTCTGTGCATTTATTTGCAATCAAGTCAACGATATCGCTGTAGATGAAGTGACCCCAACTAAGCAAGCCAGAGGTTATCAGGTTTTTGTTTTCTGAGTGCAGTTGGGGAGCAATCTGAGACAATTATATATTACCAGTATACTCCAAAGTGTGCTAGACTTTTTAATGTATTCTCGACAGTTGTGTTCTTTGAATAAACGCATGTATGACAACGTGTGTTCAGGTTGGTGAAGATGTGCCTGATGCCAGGAAGTGTGCCTGTGCCAGTCATGTAGCCAACATAGCCGAGTTTTTCCAGGTGGGTCTCCCCAAGGTAAAACACGCATCTTTTACTTCTCTTCTAAATTAGGCAATCATCCATTTCAGAAACACATGACTCCACTGTCATCTTCACATCATCTCTGCTCTGAGCATGCAAGAGTTTCCAAATCATTTTTTGTCACTTTTCTTTGAAAACTGAATGAAGAAAAGGACATTTTCATTGTTAGTGTTGGGGTGAATCTCACAAAACCTGATCCAGGGCAGGTTGAGATCACCACCAAAGCAAATCAAAGAAATGAGAGGTTATACTTTGGAGATTGTTCAAAAGATTATATTGTACCACCACTTTTATTAATTCATTTATTGATTTATTTTTATTTGAACTCATTATGACATCATTTTGGTGAGAATTAAGCATGTTTAGCCTTTAACCCTAATAAAATTCTGATTAATTCTCATAGTAATGCACAAAAACAAATTGAGTTCTCATTACTACTATGTAGTGTAAAACAAAATACTTAAAAAAATAAAAAAATAATAAGTTATGAAACATTTGATTTAGGTAAATTTGACATACACTGTCTGTTATCTATGCATAATTTATTAAAATAATTATGTCCAGACAAGATGGTTTTCATTAGTTTGTTATAGAAAAGAGAATCCATTGGGAATTAATTGACATTGAAAATAATGAACATAACACGGAAATGTGGAAAATATAAAAATTTGAAATTAAACTTTTTTTTTTTTTTCATTGAAATGTGACCTTAAAGGCAGGGTAGGTAAAAAAAAAAATGTATAAAAAACTTTTTTTCCAAATTTGTTTAAACTTTATTTATATATCAATACATAATTAAAATGTAAGTACTCTGAAAAAGAAAGTATAAAAATAGAGTGACTGTAGACCTCTCACGACTGTTTTAAAGACAGCTCATTATTTCCATTCACTCCACCCCCTCCCTTCTGGGCTCCTATAGATTATTTATCGTCTCTACTACGGCTCACTAAGTAATGTTATTTAGCTATATTACGCAGCTACATGTGCTAATGACACATGCTTCATGAAAAAAATATGTATGATCAAAATACAAAAAGAAAGATTTACCTGTCCAGCAGAAATAAAGCCATCAAGGAGTCACTTTTCAGCCCCTTGAGTTCCCTCAGTTCTCGCCATCGCTGGAAAGCCACGCCGATATTAACTCGCGTTTTATTTCTTTGTTTATCCAAAGACTTTTTGTTCATTGCCTTTTCTTGTACTGTTACTGTCTTCCTTTTTTTGCCTGGTTTGCCTTCACTAACTGCATAGGCTGGTACTGTGAATTTTGCTTGCCGTTTCTCTGCCATTGTTTTGGTATTCCTAGGATCCGTGCCTGTTGAATTCCTCAAATAAAACGTGATGTCATGTGTGGCAAAAGGGTGGTTGCCATGGTTGCGAGAGAGTGACAGTCGCCTAAGCCAATCCTATGTTTCGTCCCGAAATGGAAATAATGAGCTGTGTTTAATACAGATTAAACGGTCTAGAGTCACTCGATTTTTATACTCTTTTTATCAAGAGTACTTACATTTTAATTATGCATTGATATATATAGAAAGTTTAAACAAATTTGGAAGAAAGTTGTTTATACATGTATTACCTACCCTGCCTTTAAAAAGAAAACAATACAAAATAATTTTGTGTAACGTGTTGATTACACAGTTTTTTTTAACTAAATAAACAAATGTACAATTACATAGAAAATTTTTCCCCATTGTATTTATATTTACAGTATATGCATAAAAATAATGTTTTTTTATTATATCTGTGAAATAACTTAAGAAAAAATCGATACGTTTTCGTTAGATAAATAGATTTTTTTTTTATTATTCATTTTCATTTACAGTGTAAGCATCAAAATTCCATTTTTATTTTATTTTGTTTCTTATCAGTGAAAAAAATGTAATAGCGGACCTGGAACTGTTTTCATGAAATTCACCCATTGAAACATAATTGGTGTTTTTCAGAAGTTGTTTTGAAGTGTACATTTCAAACATTGACTTCTAACACAATGTTTTAGTGCTTTTCAATACCATCATCTCGTCTGTTGTTGTTTCGGCTCGCTGCATGGCTTTGTTAAACAGCATGCCTCTTTAGCTCTGCTGCAATTCAGTCCTGTGCTCCAGCAGATAAGAGGAAATCACAAGTCATGTGGGTGGGCCACAGAGTTTTGGGGGGTTTGCTGCATGTGTGTGTGCTTCTGTGTGTATGTACCTAATAGCAGAAGATGTTTCTAGATGACTAACACAGTCCTCTTCAGGACTATTGTGTTGGAGGTGTCTGTCGGTGTGAGGAATCTGAATGGGGGGCCGCTCGCCTTTTCAAATCTCTCAATCTCTTCACCGTGGGTGCGTGGGCGGGAAAAGGAGAGAGAGAGAGAATAGAGGTATTGAGGTAGAGAAACTCCACGATGAAACCTCAGCGAGACGACCAAGGCCTCCACAGAGATTGTGCTTTTGGGCTGAAAGAGAGACTCTGCTATCAGGAATGAATTGATCTAAAGTGCCAGTCAACTCATCAGCTGCTCTTTTTAAGCTACTGAAAAGACTGATGGCAGCATTCATGTAGCTACACACATGAGCTAGATCTAGCCGGTTGTTTGATGTTCTTACAAGTGCTTAGTTAGAGGTCCAGCTCAGTGTGCTGTGATGCTCACACAAACACTCTTGTGTGCTTACAAGCACAATGAAGACCTGTTATACTGATTGAAAAGCCTAATTGCATTCACTTCTTGTGTTTCTCATCATTATACTGATTCACAGTTATCAATTTGTATATGCATACTGTACTATACAGTTAGTCTGAACTCATTCTTTTATTAATATGATTGAATATTTAATAATATACACTACTGTTCAAAAGTTTGGGGTTAGTAAATTGTTTAAAAAAAATAAAAAAAGAAATTAACACTTTAATTTCGCAAGGGTACATTAAATTGATTAAAAATGGCAGTGAAGTTATTGATAATGTTACAGATTTCTGTTACAAATAAACTTTCTATTGATCAAAGGATCTTGAAATAATATTTATCATGATTTCAGAAAAAAGAAATGTGAAAAATGTTTTTCTTGAGCAGCAAATGATCAGATTAGACTGATTTCTGAAGGATCATGTGAAACTGAAGACTGGATTGATGGCTGCTGAAAATTCAGTTTTGCTATCACAAGCATAAATTGCATTTTAATTTGTAATAGTATTTCACAATATTTCAGTTTTTGCTGTATTTTGGATCAAATAAAGGCAGCCTTGTTGAGACTTCTTTAAAAACATTGCAAATCTTTTAAACTATATTATAATTAATTAATTATCATAATAATTAACATTTTAAAGGGCGTTGTAGCCAGAAAAAATATTGTTATTTAGCCTATTTATACATCTAGATATGTGTGTATTTGCTCTTAAATTACTTTTTAATTTAACCTTTATTTAAGGAGGGTAACCCCTCTGATATTAAAAATCTCTTTCACAAGAATGTCCTGGCCAAAATGGGCAGCAATACAATACGTTTCATCACAGATTTACAAAACAAAAGCAAACTAAAAATACTTAAAACAATTACATCATTGAATCATCTTCCAGTTGCCAAATAACCATTTTAAAATGTTCCAAAGACGGCCTATTTTGTAATTTAAATTTCGATTGAAGAAGATTCCAGTCAGATGGAGCTACATACATAAAAGCCTTTTTTACCCAATATAGTGTAAACGTTTTGAGAAAGAAGGGAATACTTCCTAGCATTTTTCAGTTGAATAAGACAACAGAGAAAAGAAAGCAACACCGTCAGGATGGCTTTGTTAATGATTAAATGGCAGTGCCTTTTTCTTCTAATTGACAAAAAAAAAAAAAAATATATATATATATATATATATATACATATACATACAAATATATTATTTATATTTTGTCAATTAGAAGAAAAATATAAAAAAAAAATTGTTTATTTTTATGCATTAATATTACAATACCAAAGATATACTCTAGACAGAAATATTTACCAGCATTTATATTTTTACTAAAACATTTTAATCAATGGAAAATTCCACAACTGGACAGTTATTACTGTTTTTAACTGGTCCGAAAACCGCAAAATTGTTGCAAATCGCAAGTCATTGGACAAAATGTTTTGGGAAACTTTCTAGCACCACTGATGCCTTTTGGAGTAGCCTGATGCTTTTGTGACTTTCTTCTTTTGTCTGACACTCCTGGGACAATCGGGCTGTATGTCACAGTGACAAAGTGCTCGTCATTTAAATGCGCGCTTGATGCTGGTTGCCAGGTGATGTGAGTGTGTGTGCAGCAGTACTACTGATGCTGTTTTTCTCTCTCCAGGGTGTTGACATCATCGTGAACGCCAGCACCATGGACGACATCGACCCCTCAGCCATCGGACAGAGGCTGACCAATGGGACGGCTCCAGTGGCAAGTCCAGTTCTAAGCCGCCTGCGAATGAGAGACGAGGAGAACGCTGAGCACGTTGTGCGTGATTGGTGACAGAATGGCAACTTAAGGGTTGAGAGAGGGGCCTGTGTGTGTGTGTGTGTGTGTGTGTGTGGGCTTGTTTACGTGCATACAGACGCTACTGGAAAAGGGGTCAAATCAAATTGTCTGTGAATAACTCTCTAATAGTGTGATGTTTGACATAAGGGCACAGCCATGTTGCTGTTTTTAGTGGATCGAGCTCTTAGAGCCGCATTGTTGATGCAGAGGAACTGAAACAATGATTGCGAGTTGATTCATACACTTTTAAAATAACCGAGATCCT
Source organism: Carassius carassius (assembly GCF_963082965.1). Classification (NCBI taxonomy): domain Eukaryota; kingdom Metazoa; phylum Chordata; class Actinopteri; order Cypriniformes; family Cyprinidae; genus Carassius; species Carassius carassius. Next base: position 23,407,092 of record NC_081790.1, on the reverse strand, counting down.
TCCGGCTGTTTTGCTCACCCTAAAATGTTGTATTAGTTTATCATAACCCAGCGTTTCAGCCAAACAAATCCAAGCATGTAGTGTAAAGTCTCTAAACCAGATGTTACACCTTTCAGACAGTGGTAACACTTTACAATCAGGTCCCATTATTAGCATTAGCTAACATGAAGTAACAGCATTTAATAATCTTTGTTAATGCTAGTTAATAAAAATACACTTCTTCATTGTTTGTTCATGTTAGTTTACAGTGCATTAACTGATATTAACAGATACAACTTTTGATTAAAGAAATTAATGATTACGCTTTGGAATTAACAATAACTAAGATAAAAATAACAAATGCTGTAGATTACCATTAGATTAAAAAAGGATTAACGCAGTATTGTTCATCTTTGCTAGTTTAGTTAAATTAAAACAATAATGTAAAGTGTTACCTTTGTGTGTGTGTGTGCTTTCTAGCTGATTTTATGTTTGGAGAAGAATCAAACTGTCCCCATAGTGCCTCCCTTATATCAACATCTTTGTCCTTAGTTAGCTATCCAATTAAAATGGCCAGTATTCACACTTCCCCTTTCCTCTTGACCACAGGGCACCACCTACGAGAAAACAAACGCAGAGACTGAGATGAAGAAAATCAATCGAGAGGAGTTCTGGGAACAAGCCAAGGTAGCAATTTGATTGCTTTGGCTTTCTGATTCTCTTTAGGATGGCAGTGTGAACTGCTTGTAAACTTGTTCTAGCACACAATGTGATGGTTTAGATGACTAGTCTCTTGTTTTAACATTATGAGGAAGTGGTTCTGTCAGATTTGTTTGATACCATTTATTTACTAGCAGCTTAAGTAGAATACTTTCTACATTCTCGTAGCTCAATAAAATTGTACTAACTGGGTACTAACTTTCATGCCTCAGGGGTTTTCTTGAGGCGTCTTGGAAACTTTTATTTTTTTTACCATACCTACTACTTCATTCTTTATGTACAGATTTCAGTCCTAATTGGTGAAAATCTGTTATAAAAACATTGCTCTATTTAAAAAAAATCATGATAATCCTAACCATAAAATATAAAAAGGAATGGAAAATATGTGACTCTGGACCACAAAATTAGTCGTAAGTAGTAAAAAATTATGCAAAGAATCATTAGGATATTAAATAAAGATCATATTCCATGAAGATATTTAGAAAATTTCCTTTTTGTTTTGTATTATGCATTGCTAAGAATTTCATTTGGGCAGCTTTAAAGGCGATTTTCTCAGTATTTTGATTTTATGGCACCATCAGATTTCAGATTTTCAAACAGTTGTACCTCAGCCCAATATTTTTCTATCGTAACAAACCATACATCAATGTAAAGCTTTTAATTCAGCTATTTATTCAGCTTTTCAAAAACATTTACCCTTATGACTGGTTTTGTGGTCCAGGGTCACATATCTACTGTATATAGATTTTTACCAAACCTATGGCTGTTATTGTCACCACTAACAACAATAATGTTGCACAATAACGTCTTATAAAAGGTAGATACATTTGAGACGTATATGAAAAAAAATTAGTGCAGACAATTTGTTGTGTAGCATTTTCCATCCATACTGTAATTTTGCGATGTTTATTATCACATATTTGAATATTTACTAATAAACTTTAAATATAACTTATTACAATTATTAATGATTTTAATTATTTTTGTTTTTTATATTTCATTTGCAGCATAAAATTAATTAATTAATTAATTTTACAATCATTTAATTGTATGCATCTAGGATACGTAAAATGCCAGTTGTTAAACTTAGCTGTAAGCAAGCAAGAGAGAGTCTATTATACATAAATGTAAAATGTTATTTTCACAATTTTTTTTTTAACAGTTAAAGGTGTGTTGAAAATGACACATTGATGGTTCATAAAAATCCTATAATTCTTCTATTTGAAGAAACATTCTGCAAATTGCTGTGGAAAAAGGTCAAACTGAGGCTTATATCATTATGAAAATAGAGTATTGCATTCTATAATGTTTAGATCTATTTGTGTCCACTGAAAAGTGGAACCAAATGCATACAATATACCGTATATGAAATTAGGAAAAATTATAAGTATAAATGTTATTGTGATAATCTTATTCTGACTGTGAATTCTTTCAATGATGTTTTACTGACGTTCCTTGTTTAAAGCGGGAGGAGGAGTTGAGAAAGGAGGAAGAGAGAAGGAAGGCTGCAGAGGACCGGCAGCGCTTTGAAGCGGAGAGGATGGAGCTGGAAAAAAAAGAGCAAGAGGAAAGAGAGAAGCGGTACCGTGAGAGGGAGCAGCAGATTGAGGAACAGAGGTAGGAATGGTGCCACAGTGGCCAACACTGATGACCCTCAGCCATTAATGATTATAATGCTATCTGTGTTTATATACATGTTCACAGGAAGAAGATGCAAGAGGAGGAAGAGGCCAAAGAGAGGTCAAGGAATCAACCCTTGATTGTAAGAGTGCGTATGCTTTGCATACAGCAAACCAGGTTTGGTGTTTTAAGAGATGCTTTTATGGTTTGAATCATTTGCAGAATGCTTGATGGTTTATGGGTGTAAACCAGAAGGTAACCAAAAGATGACCTATTACTCATTTGTGTTCAGTAGTATTGTCCAGACTTCAAAAGTATTTATGCAAAATCATATTTATTACTCTAATCAGTTATAAAGTAAATAAGTTACAGATAACTAGTAACCCACATTTAACAGTTATTTTAAAGAAAAAGTTTTTGTTGCCCCCTGCTGGAAATAAATAAGTGCGTTCATCCACTTCACAGACAGAGCCCAGTGGTGAAGACCCTGCCCTGGACAAAAAGGAAACAGAGGTTGAGGTGGGTTGAAACCGAGCTTGTAAGGCCACTCCAGCATCAGCTCATTTTTTCACATAAGTGTTTTTCAAAAGGAGAACAGATTCTGACCCTTACAAACTCAAATGTGGGTCAGCTTTTTGTTATGATGACAGATATTCTGCTGGGGTTTACACGTGGGTCAGTGGGATTCCTCATGCTATTTCAAGACATTGTGTTTCTGTGCATGTGCAGTCAATAGGATCTTCAGTCTGAGAATGGACCGAAAAACTAAATCGATCAATAAATATTATGTTTCACCTTGTTTTTTCCCATGTTAATATGTTTTATAGGAAGCAGCAGCCATCATTGCCCAAAGGCCATGTAACCCACGTGAATTCTTCAAGCAGAGAGAGCGGGCCACAGCCAACAGCGTGGACGTTTCACCAGTCACCACGCACAGGACCGGTAAGATTATAGTAAAAGGGTGAAGAGAAGAGAAGGTGGAGGGCATATATGCTAAATCCTAAGCTTTTGTTTGTCCTGCTTCTTGCTCTTCACATGTCTCTCAATCTGTCCTTTAATGTGAATTAAACAGCTCGGGAGAGACCATCTGTCTCAGAATGTGCTGAAATCTCTGCTCTGAATCATCATGACAGATTTGTTAGGTTCATATACAGTTAAATTATGTAGATAGATGTACCTTTTTATATTTATATAGAGAACAGAGGTTAAAGAGGATTTAAACTTCATATACCACTAACAATTAATGTTATGAAATTATGTATCAAAGTTTATGGATATACAGTATATATAGAGAGAGACAGGTTATTCAAATGTTATAATAAATGTTTATAGTTAATTTGATTAAATAAGATGCCTCATTGTGGCCAGAATCTAAGCCAAACCAGCTAAACAACAGTTTGGCTAGGCTGGGAGACTAGTTAAACCAGCTAAAATCAGCTTAAACCACCTCCGGCTGGACATTTTGATCAAAACAAATAGTACAATCTAATAATAATAATAGTTTAAAAAACCTAACAATTCTGTGTACTAATGTATTATGCTTAATAGAATATTAAGCATAATAGCTTAGCAACATGCTAACAACATGCAAACTCTTGGAATCAGTTTGATAATTGTGCTTCGCCTGAGTCATACAGCTCACTATAACTGATGTTATTTCTTACTGAGGTGACAAGTTGAGAACATGTTTTGTTTCCGCTTATTTTCACATCAGTTTCAGATGTACCTACTAGAACTCGAGTAAATCAATGATTTCAATACTTGCTGAAAAAGGTGACTGGAAAATTCAAACAAGGACTGCTATGACTGAGATAAACCATCTTAAACCAGCAAATCACCCTAGAATAGTTTAAGTAGGGATTGTTTTGTTCAGCAGGGATGCTAGGATTGCTTTATTGTCACAAATGTTATATTGGTGCAATTTTCCAACAGACTGAGCAATATTATAAGTGGATGATTATGCCATGTCATTGTTTATTTAAGATCTTAGACTTTTCAGTGTTGGAGTGAAAGTCAAACTCTTCACCACCGTCTGTTGTCGAAGGGTACAGACACTGAAACAACTGCTGCTTTATTTTAAGAGGGTGTGAGACCATCACACTAACAACTGTTTTCTTACCTCTCTCCTTCTACCTCACTTTTTTCTCTCCATTTCTTGGTAATATATATTTTTTCTTCTGCTCACTCCATTCTTTTGGTGGTTAACACATTTGTTTGATTTCCATTTCGATATTCTGTCCATTCCATCTATCCTTCTGATGATCCTGGATCTTATTTAACCTCTACCCAACTGCTGCACATCCATCACTGCTTCTGTTTTGAGCTCGTGCCTCTCTGTTTCTCTAATTATTTCTCATTTCTACAAATTCTTCCCCTCTTTATCCCTGGATTTCTTTCCTCCTGTCTATCTGGTCTGGTCTTCCTCTGTCACACCTGTGTACGTCGCTCTATGTGTGTGCGTGGGTGTCCGTGTGCCCCGCATGATGGTCCTGTCTCACGTTTACCAGGCCGCTTGGACAGTCCATTCTTGAGGCAGCAGCACAGTCCATCCGATTGCAGCCCGTCCCCTTCTCGCACTCCGCCCTATTCACGGCGGCAGCCAGGTCAACCTGGTAGGTACTGGACAGATCTTGCTAAGGGCTACTGCATCAGCATAGGATCACGAAGTCACCAGCCTAGCCTGTAGCCACCTTTTTATTACAGTTTTTCTTTTGGCTTCCTCAGCAACACTGCTGTTCTGAGAGCATTCACTGTGGCTGCACTGTACAGGATGCACCCTGGTCTTCCAGTGTCAGTATGTGCTAGTATCAAAGGGATAGTTCACCCTGAAATTAGGCATCTGTCCCCATTTACTCAACCTTATGTCGTTCCAAACTCATGTGACTTAGTTTCTTCTGTGGAACTGCCAAGCTGCTCTTTTCTCTAAAATGAAAGTGTGTGTGATGCTCCAAAAAAAGAGAAAAAGACCATTGGGATTATAATAAAATAGTCCATGTGACTATATTAATCAGCTATGTAAGAAGCCATACATCAAAGCGTCAAATAGAATGTGCTATATTAAAAAAGAAATTCTGTACATTATAAATGTAAAATATGCATTAGACCGTTTATCATTATCTTTAATCTCATCATCTTTTGTGAAAAAAAAAACTACGTTTAAATTCAGATTGTCTTTTGTGTGCATGTATACATATATGTATACATGCACACAAAAGACAATCTGAATTTAAATGTAGTTTTTTTTTTTTTACATATTGAATATTGCACAAAAAACTATACTGTATCTCATTGGCTCATATCCTTTTGTGTTCCATGGGAAAAAATTGTCTTCAGGTTCTGAAACAACATGAGAGTGAGTAAATAATGCCTGAATAAAATTTTTCTGTGAATTGATAAATTAGAATTTCAGTATGAACTGAAAATTGTCCCACTCTGGAGCAGGTTTAGGGTGTCCTGATGAAGACAGAACCACCTTGTGACAAAGACATTGTGTCCTCGCTCTTACAGGTTGAACTATATGTCCAATCTCAAGTGACCATCTCCCCTTCTGTATGTCCCATCTCAAATAACCTTCCGTTCTAGCTAACTAGACTACGGCCTTCTCAGTGTCACAATCCATTTCTTTCAGTGATTTGAACCATACTGCCATCTTCACTGGGTCCACAGTGCATATTTGTGTTCTGTACTTGTTGTCCGTTGAATTTGTATTTTGCACAGGAAACATTGCGTGTGTGTTATTTTGAAGCAATGCCGTGGACGTTTGAAGAACTGAGAGAAAGTGATTCTTTTGGTTAGGGAGATCTGGTTGAATCTCACCAATGTTACTCCCCTCATGTCCCACTTCCTCTCCTCCCATGCTCTTTCTGACGGATAACCGGCGGCCCTGCCTACGCTTCCCTCCGTCCTATTGACCTGTGAGTGTATGCCACATTACACCGCATGTGACTGTGGTCTCTGCGTTCCATGGACCTTATGTGTGACTATGGTATCGTTTGTGGAGCTGACCTTGTGATGTTTTTGACTGTAAAATTAAACAGCAACACAAGGACAAATGGCGCCCACAATTATCAGTGTGTGCTATAAGGACTAAACATTGGGTCTGTACTAAGACCCAACATCTAAAGATTATCTAGAGTGATGCAGTGGATTTTACTTTTCAGTAATTTGAATTGTCACTTGGCCTGTACAACTGTTTTCCTGCAGTCAGTTTTTCTGATGGTCATTGTGGTTTCATTAATTGTGTTTATGTCTTGTGAGGTCTTCCTTCATCTGTAGCTGTATTAAAGTGGCTGTCTCCGACATTTGCATCTCAGTTTTTTGTTGCATCACGAGTTGGTGACTTTCAGTGGAAAATTTGGTAGCTCAGAGGTTGCCCTTTCAGATATCAGGAGACATAATTGGGTTTTAAGTATGCTTCATCCATACAGTAGTAACTTGGTCTCAGATGTTTCTCCTGAATTTTATAAAACAGAATTAAATGAGATGATTATTGACATACAATAATAATTAGGTCAGATAATGTAGTTTTGAATTCATTTGATAACTATTCGATTGTAGTCTTCTTAAAGGGGTCATGACATGTATTTTTTTTATCATTATTTCAATATGTTCCTTGAGGGCCTGTGGTTAGAAGATGACTGTTTGTCGATGTTTTATGCAATCAACTGCACCCGGGTGATGTCACCTTGCACCTCGGATACAATACGAGCCATTTACTTTGGGGTTATTAAATAAATGCTTATTTTTAACTTTTTAATTGAAACTTCCAGAGTGTATTGAGCGTACAAAGACCTCTCTGATACAAGACATCAAAAGATCAAGAAAAATGTGTTTTCTCATGTCATGACCCCTTTAATCTCTGCAGATCTGAGCATGATTTGTAATAGTTTACAGTAGATCTTCTGAGAACATTTACAAGATTGTAAACATTTCAGATTTTGTTCTCTGTTAAATATTGCTGTCCAGGAGAAACAATTGAGATATTAAAGAGATCTCAACTGTGGTTGTTCTTCCCAGAGGGCTGGTGTGTCATTATTTAGATATCCTCTAAAATTGTATAAGACTAATAGATTTTAGATCTTGGCTGTATGATTGCATTACATCACGTTTTATATTGACCACATGCCACTTAAAACTTAATTAAATTTTTTATTATTTTTAGCTGGTTTTTAGCTTGTCATGAGATCGAAAGGTCAACCTTTAGTGTTTTTGTATGTATTATTTCATAATGCCATGACACACTGGTGGATGGATACATGTGTAAATGCTGTTTAGCATATGGAATTAGAACTTTGCTGAAATGGCAAGATTTATTAATAAAACATCTTTATTGCACTGACATCTGTAAGAGTGTGTGCATGTTCAGAAACTACACTGCACACTGTGTTGTGTCTTTATGGTCACGTTGGCATGTCTGTGTTTTATTATTATTATCACTGACGAGGGCAATGGGAACGATGCACTTTTTTCAGACAGACAAAACACTGCTTGCTATTGTTTGGCATTGTTAGCAGTCCTTTCAAACTATCTACAAACTTTCTCATCTGTGTTGTGATTGATATTTTGGCTGGTATGAGTTGTTTGAGATTTACTTGAGCCCAGATCAAACGTTTACCTTCTCTTTGATGTCTCAGATGACTCTACTGAAGGAATCCTCGAGCGCAGCATGACCACTGGATGTACTCCCATCCCCAAAATTGCCATTCAGGAGGAGAAAGACTTCATTCGAAAGGAGTTTGGTAAGCCTCAAGAACAACGGAGCTCTTTTGACTATTTTCTTTTTGATATTCATTTAGTGTTTTTTCCTTGATTTAATATTGGGTCAGAGCTGTGGCCTAGAGGTTGGCACATTGTGCTTGTGTGGGTAACATGAGTTTGAATCTTACTCTGTATGTTTCCTGATCTTTATGCCCCTCGTTTATCTTATCATTAACAGTTACCTACCTCTTAATTAAAGCCTCAAAAATAGTAATGAAAAAATTCCAAAGCAATATTAGTAATAAATACTAGCAATTAAGGGGCAAGCGCAACAGAGGCAAAATGGCTGAAAAATCCTAAATACAGTTACTGGTAACATGAATTAATGGTTTATCACTTTTGTCCTATAGGTGGTGCTATGTTCAGTGTGATGTTACAATGACACAAAGTTTGGTGTAAATGAATGAAAGTTTAGATGCAATTTGTCATTATGCCATCAAATTTGTTGATACAAATGAATGAAATGAAAACCATTTTGTTTATTGACACAAAATCCAAAACCTGTGTCAAATTTGGTGAAAATCAGCCCAGTGGTCTAGGAGGAGTTTGAAAAAGTAGGTTTTCAGAGAGAATCAAAATAGTCATTTATGGCATTATTGGTATCAATGTTCTCAGCATGGTCTTAAGAATTTATTAACATCAGTCTCATGACAACAGGCAAAACTTATCAAATGCTATTAGCATTTTTTTTACTTTTCGAGTACCTTCAGGGCATGGTCAGTGGAAAATTGGGTTATCATTCGACTTGGTGTGTTACTCCAAATCTAAAAACACCACCCTTATGCCTTTTTGCCAAAAATAATTTTAAGTCATAGTATTATTATCATTCGTTTGTTTTATCAATGATACATTCTTGCTACCAACTTTTTGCACAAGAACCTGTTTGTTTCAGCTTAGTGCTTTTTGAATAAAAGGAAGAAAACGAAACAAAGGACATACAGTGCATGTATATTGTATCTGAAGCTTATTTTAAATATTAAACAGTTTAGATCCAGAAACAGATTCTTGCACAATGTCTTCAAAAAAAAAGGAGTTCATAAGTTTACAGGGACTTTTTGGGATGTAAATGTTAAATCTCAGCTTAATCATTTACACAGTTGGGAGGCTGTTATTGCTCCCTCAAAATCATCTCTTGCATGCAAACTGGCCCCTGTGGGCCTCGTCTGTTAGTCTAGGTTGTGTTTGCCTTCACATCTGACTGATTTTTTTTCAGCTCATGTGTGTAAACCCTGCACTAAATGTACTTAAGAAAAGCACTTCACTGGGGCTGAATTTACTGCTTATAATCAGAACAGTAAGAAAACATACCCATAAAAGATTTTCACCATGAATAGTTCTTTAAGATGAAAGTACTAAACTGAAGTGTATTTGATATATATATTATATGGTGTTATGAATGCCTTTAAACATTGTCAAAAAAAAAATAAAAAAAGAAAAACATAAAATTGAAATCAAGCAGCCGATTTTACCAGTAAAATGATTTTTGTTAACCCAATATTTTCTGATTATGTCATTTAATCACGTGGAACAATTTATACCCAAATATACTATACAAATATGTTATTTTGTGAAAATTTTAACTTGAACACTAGTAAAATTTAATAAATAGACATACATTGTCACTTCAGTAAAATAAAAAAATATATTATCTGTAAAACAGATTCATATAATTCATTTTATTTTTTAGATGCAACAGTTAATAAAAAAAAAAACCCACCCTTTTGGGCCCTGGGCGTTTTAGTAATGGATTGCACATACAAGTTCCATGTTACAAATTACTCTTGCACAATATAGTTCCGTATTTCTTAAATTTTCTTTTTCTTTCCTCCAGCCTTTGACACTCCAAAGCAAACTCCAGTGCAGGAATCCGGCTTCGTCAAGACCTCTCCAAGTGTTTCCCCCCAGCCCAGTAGCACTGCTCCATTATCCAGCACAGACGACAGCCTGCTAGACTTGTGGGACAGTGGCCCGGCACACGCCACGGCCCCTTCCCAGGCCCCCAGCCACATTATGGACCTGATGGAGGACACCCCGGAGCCTCATCTTGCCAGCTCCTCCCCTGCTCTCCCGCAGCCACTCCTGAGCTTCGATGAGGTGCCTGACACCCCCTACTGCACCGTCACAGAAGACGACCCATCCAGCCTGGTGGATGTGGATGTGGCTGGACCCCTCCAGATGACCCTGAGTTACCAGCAGGCCCTGCAGCATGCTTCTGGCTCTGACAGCCAGGACCTGGATGACGGACAGCTGCTGTTGACCAATGGAGACACGCTGCTTAAAGAAGGGACCCAGGTGAGCAGAACTCACTGTTAAAATGAACAATGCAATGTTGCCTTGCCCCTCATTCTCCAGCATGCTTAATATACTTATGTATGCTTTTTTGCCACTAGATGGCAGCATATGTTCTTGTTTTATGACACTTGACAAAACACTAGCTATATTCAAAATGCTACATTTGCAAGTTTTATACGTTTACATATAGTCATCACATGTTTATGTTTATGCAGGCCAGTGAAGGCTACTTCAGCCAATCACAGGAGGAGGATTTCGCCCAGTCAGATGACTGCACTGCAAAAGTCAACCCAACACCAGTTTTTTATAACAAACCACCAGGTGAGATCACAGCAGATTGAAATACATGAACTGATTTAATGAATGCAATTCTTGATGTACTAAAACAACTAAAAATCAATAAGAACCATTTAGACATAAAAACAATGATATAAATAAAAATGATAAAAAGTTACATAAATTACAAATTTGTATACAAATTTGATTGAAAATAGAAAACATAAAAGAACAAAATCTAGCACTTTTTTCCTGTTTTGATGCACTTCGTTCAAAACCATGAAGTTGGGGTGAGACATAATGAATAACTCTTAGTTTACATTTGCATTCTGTTGATAAATATGTTTATTGATTGAGGTAATTTATAATTTTAGACTGTTTTATTGGATAAATGTTAGTGTTACAGATAATATAGTTTTTATTAATATTTCAAATTAGTTTTTATTTTTTATATTTTCTGTTTTTGTTTTCATTTGAGTAATTTAGTTGGTTTACTTTTTTTTCTTTTGTCTATATAGTTTTTATTCATTTTTATGTTAGTTTTGCCTATTTTAGTACAACAGGTATAACTAAATGAAAATGAAAAGCAGATCAATGCCCTTAAAAAAAAAATCATATTTATTGTATATATTAACTACATTGTATGGGAGTTATTATGCTTATAAACACATCTTCTGTTTTTTTGTTAAATTTATGTGTTGTTAACTCTAGAATGTGTGCAGTGTGAACAGCATCTGAGTTTATAGCTTCAATTTTTGGAGAACAGTACATTAGATATCAGGGATATTATCATAAAGATTTTGCTTACATAAATAAAGCTGAAATAAAATCTAAATCTTACATTTTGCTTCGGCGACTAACTGAAATAAGTTTAAGCACTTAAATTACATAAACTGGAAATACATTAACTAAAAATGAAATAAAATAAAATTAGTGAAAATTAAATAATGAAAAGGAACATTATAAAATTATTATTCAAATTAATATGAAAAAAAAAGAAAATTCATAATAACTCAAAATATTAATAAAATAATAGTATATTAATAATAATAAACTAGCATTGCTATATGACCGGCATAAACGAAAAGCAACAAAAGCTACATTTTCTTCATTCAGTTTGTATATGGCTTTCAATCCTTTGGAAAAAAAAGTTTTATTAATTGAAATAGTTAATTGAAATAATATAGAAAAATTAATGCTTGTTTCCAAGAATAAAAAAACGTGATGTACTAAAGTAAAACTGAAAAAAACAAACAAAAAAAAACTATATAGACATATTAAAAAACATCAACACCAAAAACAACTAATACAAATGACAAAAAAACTTTAACAAATTCAATTGAAAGCAAAAAAACATTATTAAAACCAATTCAAACAATCATTCAGAACAATTATAGTATCTCAGTGATACAAAAATAACACTACCTGACAGCCTCAGAAACAAGTGGTTGAGATATTCACCCATAAAATTCACCAGAAATTAAAAATGACACATGGATGAATAAATAAAAATAAACTGAATCAACTTTCCACTTGAGATTTTCCTTTCTTGCAGATGAATGTCCTCAGGTGTATGAATAAACGAGAAAAACAAGAAAATAATAACTTCTTGTTACATCACTTCATTGCCTCAGGAAAGATCCTAATATAATGTGTTTGTCTTATTGTCTGCCGCAGAAATCGACATAACGTGCTGGGATACAGACCCGGTGATGGAAGATGATGATTAGGCGCGACTGAAGGAAAAAGAGGCGACACCTCTATGAAAACTTATTTTACAACAGTTTCAGAAGTCTTGCATCAAAATGTTTTAGATTAAAAAACAACAATAAAAACAACATTAGCCACAGAAGAAAAGGACTTGGGTTATTGTTAAAGATGCCAGTGGGTATGAGCGCTCTCGGTTCGTGTATGTGTGCATGAGTGTGTTTATTATTTATTTCAATCTTTTTTTTTTTCTATGCAGAGTATAGCACAGTGTGTCTTTAGCGCTCACCTGTGTTGTATCGATCCCTGTGCCTAACAGGTGTGTGTTGTAGCAGATTAGACCGTTCTGTTTTAGTTTCTTTCTTTTAGTTCCTTTATCAACAATGAGCTTAGGTCTGCTCAGTGATTCAGTCAAGTTCCCTAAAGTCTTAGTTGTTTAGTTGAATAACGTGTTTGAGTATTATGCCCACACGGACCTTTGCTTTGATGACCTTTGTCGAAGCAAAGGCATGTCAGAACTCGATTTTAGCTTCAGTAGCTCCAATTGTATTTAGCAAATGGAAAATGGAGGGGGTTTATGTGATTACGAAACAATTTTGTTTTGTGCCAATTATTTTGAGTATGACGTGTCGGTGTAACGGCCTTTTAGGACTTTAGTGCCAGGTGGCATATGTATATTTTGACTACATATGAGACAGTGTGTATAAACAATGGCTGAAACGGACTTTTTTTTTTCTTTTCTTTTTTTTTAAACTGCAATAGAGCTTCGATTTGTTGAGAAAGTTAGGCAATAACAGTCATAGTGGACTCCATTGGGAATTGTTTTAGTTAGATATTCGGTAGTGTGCATGTTTGTATTATTATTGGAAAGGCTCAGGCCTGAAACATACTCTACGTAAGTATGCAAATGCTGACGCGAATACAAGTCTGTAGTCCCGCTATATATATTGGCATGCAACCTTACTTTGGTGTTAAAAGGTCAGTAGTGTAAAATGAAAATTTTGTCATTTTGTTGTGCAGAATAAAGTAAGTCAGACAGTTTTGGAACAACATGAGGGTGAATAAATGACAAGAATTCTTATTTTTGGGTGAACTTAACCTTTAAGAAGCTAAAATATTTACCTTCAAATCACTATTATTCAAATATCTAGCTATAAATGTGCAGCTTACCAGGATTGAAACGGTCACTCCATTATGACAGTAGTCAACATATAATGGTAGTTTCTGTCTTACAAAAGTCAGTTTATGCTAATGCTAGCTATAGCACCCCATGTGGCAGTGCTAAGAATGCTGTGCTTAGCATTCTAAGCGTTCATTGCATCCTTCTAACACATATTAGCAAGATGCGACAAGCAGAATCAAAGTATTTGCATTAATATTCTTGCGTAGAGTATGGGTTCAACCTTTTTTTTTTTGACGTGACTTTGAACCTTTTAAATTAGTTTTATGCTGAAAGGGAAGGAAACTCCTTATAATCTTAGATTTCAAGCCACGTTAACCCATATTATTGAAATATAATATTAATGTGCTTATAAGTTTATTTTTAGGTTGTTGCTAGTTAACCCAGGAATATCTTTTTAGAGTAATGTGACCTTAGCAAGTCCAGCAATTTGTAAAGACATTTTTATGAACCTAAAATGAACCTAAAACAAAATTTGGATTTGCAACTGACTTTTACACATAGACAAATGCAGGGACACGTTGTCTTGCTCAAGGGCAGAACTGAGAGATTATCTCACTTATTCAACAATGACTCAGCCTGTAATCTTTGTTGTATCAGCCCACATCCTTGACTGCTAAGTTATCACCACCACCCACTGCCCCGGCCTTGACTGACCACTGTCTTCCTCATACTCTTAGTCAAGTTGTAAAGCGGCATCATAACATCTTGGTTTAACATCGGATTTTTGGAGTGGAAAAGCAAGCAATATGACTAAACCAATAGTATTGTTCTGTAAATAGCGCTAATTTTGTGCTCATTTAAAATGTACTATAATCACTAACATGTATTGATTCACCACCCATGAAAAACAGGGGATGGCGTACGTTTGGATTGGGTTTCTTATGTTTCTTTGGTGAGAGAGAAAAAGGTCGCTCAGTATGAAACCTAATAGGAAGTACCTGCATCTTTAACAGTAACTTAGCCCCTTTTGATATAACTTCAGTGTATCCCTGTTTACCCTCCTACCTCCTTAGTAGTGATAATTACTCTCTCTCTCCCTCAAACTACTAGGAGACTACTACTACTACCACTACTATTATTACTACTACTGTTCTACTACAGTCATTTCTTCTTTGCCCCTGAAGCAAGGCTTAGCGACTCCTGAAAATTCTTTTTTAATTCTTTTTTTTTCTATCTCTTCCTTTTTCCGTCCGCTTCTCACACGCTGTTTTTGAAACAAGCACAAGATCTTTTGTGACATGCTACGTGCTTATGTATGTTAATAAAAGACTTTGAAATCCTTCAGAAAATGTTGGACTTGTGTACGTTTTTTTTATCTGCAACAAAACAGACACAGAGATGTTGAAACACTGAAATAACTTTAGACTTTGTACCTCAGTTTTATTTATCAGATATCAGGCATTCACTGTGCCTGTTTGTGTATTGTGTATATTTTTAGAAAACAAACAAAAATTACTTATATGAGCATGGAAATCGTGTACATAGCAGCTATGAAATAGTACAGCTCCGACTATAGCGTGGCCGCACACACAAGCACACTTTACATGCTACATGAACATTGCATGAAACACTTTCACAGTTTGCCATTCACAGTTCATGTGACAGAGAAAGAAAGTGTGCTATGGGGAATTTAAAGTGTGAATTTATTGTCAAATGAGGACAAAACTGATTCTAAATTGAGACTCTTTCCAGATCAAAAGAGATTCACACACAAAAATCCTTTTGATTGGTAGATCAGAGCCTCTTTATGATGGCTTTCATTGAAAATGGCACAAACGGGGTACATTTGGTACATAATACGTCTCATATATGCTAATTTGCAAACCACAGTCCACTTATCATAGTGGATGTGAGAAGGCTGTGTACCAGAACAGTGACGGTACTGCTCACTTCATCTATGCAAACAGATTCACACAGCTCTTCTACGGTTGCTTAGCAACACATTGCTAGCAGAGAGAAGACGGTTTACATCTCTGTCTTTAGCTTCTGTTGTGATATAACTGAATATAGAGAGTAAAAGCAGATACAGTCATTTTAAATGGCAATATTCTCCTAAAATAAACATCAAACCTTTCTTTAAGATTAATTGAAGTATTTTGGGGCTGTAGCCATTTCTGAATGCTGTAGTGTAACCTGATCAAATTTAACTGATTGTCTCTGTGCAAAAATATGAATATTTCACCTGAACTTAACTTTTTATTATTATTATTACAGGACATTACAGGGCATTATTTTTATTTCAAGTAGAAATTAAAACATGGTGTACTTTGGCCTTGAAATTGTACTCAAGGTAAACTTTCACTGTCAAATTAATTTTTTTCACTTGTTTAAATTTCCAACATTTAACACGTACACACTATTTCATCATTGAAGGAATGAAATTTGAAAAAGTAATCGATGCGTTCTTAATTTAATTGCATTAATTTAGTGTAATTTAGTCAGGACAGGTTATAAACGCAGCAAAGGAACAATGCCTCGTACACCAAGTCTTTATAGGTTGTGGGATGTATGATTCCTTTATGCTTTTGTTATTTTGGGGGGTCTAATAATGGCTGTGCAATTAAAAACAAACCAAAGACTCATCACTATGATGTTGTAAAAGCATTGTGCTGAATGGGTGCCCACATACGCTGCTAAATGCTTTTTCACATTTCCAAAATTGAGCTTATTTTAATCAAATGTCACTTTAAAACATCCAGCGCATGCATGAAAGCAGAGTTTTGTGCCGGGAAGCTGACAAAGACAGCCATTAGATGGATTGAGGTAGAATCGTTTAAGGACATGGAAACATACAGAAATGATGGAAATAAAAGGAAAAAATTTAATCAAGCATTTTTACAATGTAGCAATCACTACATTGATGACGTAAACAGCCTAGCGAAAGAGATTCAGTTGGTCTAACTCTGAGAAGCACCAGTATATAAATGGAGTTGGCTGAATAAAGGACAGAAATCTCACATGTGGCAGCAACAACAGCAGGGAAAAACGTGGGCAACATGTTGATGCGTGAAAATGTGACAAATTCTATTCGCAGGTCATTACAAACAAGGTCCTATCTACAATCGGACGAGCACTTTTGGATGATAGATTTCATATTTAAAAAATCATCTTCATCAATCATCAATCTTCATACAGAGATTCAGAATCAGTAAAAAAAGAGAATAGTACTATTGACATGAAATAAAAGGCAGTTCCTCAATGTATAATCATGAAATATTGCATTAAAGGGGTCAAGAACCAAAAAAATCTAAATTCCCTTGATCTTTTGACACACAAGAGGTCATTGTACTATATAAACATCCTTTTTAGAACTCAAAACTTTCTCATTACACTAAAAACAGCTTATATTGAAGACAGTCTGCCAAAACAACAGGCTGTGGAATGTACCACTCTGACGTAATAGTGTGGCTAAACACCAACTCCACAGAGGAAGATCAACCCCTGCTTCTACATCGCTGCCTCTTTAGACCCACCCATTGAGTCGTGCATGTATTGTAAATGAGAGCGGAAAATGCAGGTCCACGCAACAATGATGCTCTGAAGAAAACAAGACGCTGTACAGTGCAAAGTTGTGGAAAAACACGGTCTTTGCATCGCCTTGCTTCTGATTCTAACATTAGGAAAGAGTAAATTAAATTTAGTTTAAATGAAGTTCCAGACCACGTCAGCAAGAACTTGGTCCTTTTGTTTACTTAATTTTTCTGTGGATTCTTTTACAAACAAAGCACAATTCTATGCAGGTTTTTCAGAAAGACTGAAATTAAAAGACAATGATGTGCCATCTTTATTGGATTTGACCGTAATGTCGCACCACACAAGTGTGAGTAACTGTTTTCATTACGTGGTCACTATTGCTTTGTCTGAGGTTGTTTGATATCTACAGAGTATTTACGCATTTTTAACCTAAATCACAGCAGCGTTCATCTATGGAGGATGTACTGTCAAACATACACAACTGTTAACAGTGGGCGTTACTTCAGAGTCTACACTCTGCAACGCCTATTCAAATAGGGTGTTCTGATGAGGGGGGGTTAAAAACATGGCAGAAAATAGCCTATTATGTTTTTTGATGTAAAAATCTTGGTAAGGGACCTTAGAGAACAGTGCAAAATAATAAAAAAGGCAGCTAACGACCCCTTTAAGCTGTGAGAGACAACTTTTTTCAATGGACACAACAGAAGTTTCAAAAATCGCTATTCTTCAGCCAACATCCTTTTGAGGATTTGTGATTACTTTGAAGCTTTTCCTTCCACCCCCAAAAATCAGGTTCCTTCTCGAAAAAAAGAATTGGCAGAAAATCCTGAAAGAGATGCCAGGTATTGTTTCCCAGTTTATAAAATATTTTTGTACAGCTGAGCAGTATTGTGTAGCTACAGTACAGACCTACCACTGTCATTTCACCATGTCGCACTTCTGTATTTTACCCCATGTCACAAACACAGGGTTTGAAATGTCATTTGTATTATATCAGTGAGCCGCTGGCTCATCAGATGAGAAAGGAAGAAGAGATGATGTGAGGGGCGAGGTGTTGGTGGGCTGCAGACAGCTCCCGGGAGCCATGGCAACAGCATTCACATAATAGCTGCTGCTCTGCATCAGGTGGAGACGCCACGGAGAGAAAGGAGGACGACGAGAGAGAACAGCGAGTATGATGAATCTGCAAATGAACTCCTGAACAAAGCTGAATCATCCTGAACTAATTCGGCTCCCAAAAGACAGAGATTGAAATGCCTCTGGAAGACTTTTCAGAACACATATGACTCAGCATTGTGACTGTTCATTTCAGAAAGTGGTCCAGAGGTCTATTTTTGTGGCCTCATACCGCTGTGCTTCGACCCAAAAGGGGAAAGGCTGTGGGCAAACCATAGTGTTGATCCAGACCACGGAGTCCCCGCAAGCCCAAGTCTGTGTGAGTCCGGCCCTCACGAGGCATGGTGGCGATGGCAGAGGCCTGAGGCTCAACCGGTAGGTTGTTGTGGTTAAGGTCCATGGTGGACAGGAGGTGCCCCAGTGAGTCCCAGCGTCTGGCCGAAGGTAGGCGTATTAGGGAGGAGTAGCCACGTTCTGGAAACACGGTCACAGGGGCCATCTTGCTGGTCTCAGACTCCTGATGCTCTCTGGAGGACCGGGATGAAGGTTTGGTGTAAGTTCCTCCCCTCGGGTCTGCCAGAACCTCACTGTAAGGGGGTGGTGGGTCTTCCATCAATACAGCCTCTTCGTAGCAGGGAGGTTTTCCAGAGACATCTGTGTCTGCTGAGAAAAACAAAGGGTTCACTAAAGAACAGGAAGTACACTGCAAGCTGCATCAAATGTACAAGGTTTAAGTTGCAAAGTCCCTCACATTTAAGCTTATAAGAACTGTTGCCTTGTGACCCCAAGATATTGCGGCCCTTTCTTTTCCAAGTCAGCCTAGACATCATTAAATATATACAATAACACAACTTATCATATAAAAAAACACACTAAATGAAGTTATCAGAGGACATTAGACAACATAAATGAGGACTCTGTATACTTTATCAAGAGAGGGTAGAAGTACTGAAGCTTTTATCATTTCTTCCAAGGTCACCTCTCACTCCAAGATGAAAGCTAGGATAGATTTTCTCCTGTGGAGGGAAGTGATAAACCAGCATATTGAGGTCAGAGATAAGAATGTGTTTGGCTCTGACTAGGCAGTGTTTTTACCCTCTATCAGCAGTGCTTTTGCCACGAATGGAAGATGAAAGCCAACCAAGAGAAAAAAAAATAATCTTTTGAGTCCAAGAGGCTAGCAGTGCCATGTGGAAGCACTTAGCTTATAGGCTCTTAATTCTTAATTATCATGTGTTCTGATATAGGACTGCAGAAAATGGAGGTAGGTGGTACTTCTTAAACTGCACTGCAAACCCAACTTGTGGAAAAACATATTTGGTAGGGCTGTGAATCTTTGGCAAGGCAGCGATTCGATTCGATTACGATTCATAGGTTTTCGATTCGATTCAAGAGTGATTTTTGCAAATTTAGAACGATTCAATTCGATTCGATTCACAATTAAATTCGATTTGATTCGATTATAACGATTTGATTCTGCATTCTTTAAGTGCATTCACGGGATTATTTAAATGCTTCTACTAAATTCTTTAAATGCTTAGTCAGGGGGCAAATTACAGTAGCATTTATGGTTAGAGAACCATAGGTTAGAAAAAAAAAAAAAACCTTTTGTCCATTGTTAAATGCTAGTTTAATGATGCGACATTGCATACGTAAAAATGTATGTAAGCCAAGTTTTTAAAAAAGAGCTTAAAGAGTATTATGTATAAGCTAACATTTTGTCACACCAGGGGCGTAGCCATAATTTCAGAAGTGACAGAAATGTCAAATACAATCATTTTATGTATGTAGCCTATATAATAATAATAATAATAATTATTATTATTATTATTATTTTTTTTTTTTACAAGGAATAATCTTCTTTTTCAATTACTTTTAATTAGCTGTAATAAATCAAATACACTGCTGGACAATAATCAATCATTTGTCATCGATATTTTTTTCCTAATGGCAATTTTATGATTGTTTTATATACTAGGCTACATTTAATTAGCAATTATTTAAATTTTCTGCACAGAATAAGGTAGAAAATATACTTTATAGTTTCTGTACTGTAATAAATGTCAATTAGCACTGCATCATTCATAAATTGTTTGTGGGTTTTTTTTTAGTTTCATCAGTTCATTCTGCTTTTATTCAGTTTAGCTGCAGATATAGCCTGGCACGTCTATGAGGGCGAGATCGCTTCTCTTTTAGGGTGTACTCACACTAGACAGTTTGAACCGTGCCCGGGTGCGTTTGACCACCAAAGCGCGGTTCGTTTGACTAGTGTGAGTGCTCCGAACCGTGCCCGGGCGCGGCTCGATTAGCCGGCCCTGGCCCACTTGGAAGAGGTGGGCCAGAGCACGGTTCAGTTGGACTCGGGCGCGGTTCGCATGCAGTGTGAGCGCTAACCGTGCTGGAGCACGGAACAGGACGCGTGGCGTCACGGTTTTGCGACGCTCCAAAAGTGCAGCTGCAAAGTCCTTGCTGCACTTCAGCTGGTACCTTGCAAACCTCCTCATACGAGCAGCACGATTACGTGAAAATTTTCGCGCCACTAAGGCGACACATCTGTTTAACAACAGGATGTGAGAGGGCTGTGGACCAAACGACACAAAATTATCCACAAAGAAAACAGAGCGATGGACTCCATTGTGTTCAGAGAGCGCCACTCTTCCTGTTTATCCCCCGAAACCGTCGCACACCATAATGACGTAAGCGTGCTCCGGCACGAATGCTGAAACCCTATGTGAGTGCAGGCCAGAGGGGGAGTGGGGAGGGGGGACAATCGTACTCGGGCCCGGTTCATGGCAACCGTGCCTAGTGTGAGTACACCCTTAGTGTGAAAACGTCTTCATCTCTATTTAACTTTTCCTCTCCATCAGCGAATGATTCTGAGAGAAAAAGTGCCAGATGTCTGTTTGCTAATGAAACAAACGCTACTTTCATGCATCTGATTATCAGATAAATCTCGCGCTCTTATTTTAAGGTCATTGTTAATGCTGTGGTTAATTTTAAAAGTTTCCTTCGTATATTGGGTTCATCCGCATTGTTTAAAAACATTTATCATTCAATGGATCTGTGCGTATGATTTAGACACTTACATTTCTGCTCCGTCCATGCAATAAACACAGCTGTTGACGGCTCCGGTAACTCCGTCGGTAAGATGCAGAGAGCCATTGACAAACTACAGAAAAGTAAAACTACTTCACGTTAGCATTACTGGCCACGAGACCTATAGATCACACGTCAGCTGCGTCAGAGACGAACGGAGCGCGAGCGCAATCCTGTGACAGTCTTAGTCGGTAAACAGTGGAGCGTGTGAAGGACAGATAAAAGGCACGATTCACGAACACTCTTCAAGGTCTCCATTAATTCATGCGTGTAGTAATTTAATGTGTATACATTTTGAAAGCACTGAATCGCTATAGAAATCGCGATTCATTCGGTTATTAGCATTTTGAATCGATTACTGTCCAAGATCGGTGATTCACGATTCAAAAATCATGTTTCAAGATCGATGCATATGAATCGACAGGGTTTGTAATCGATGCATCGAGAAAACGAGTGAATCGTTACACCCCTAATATTTTGACATTTTCTGAGGACAATGCCAATGCAAAACTCTATGTCAAAATGTGCAAAAAGGTTCTGAGTGGTTATTAGCAGGTGCATAAAGCATTTTGGGTGGTTGCAAGAGGGTGTTCTGGATAGGTAGCACATTGCTATGCTGTTAGAAGGGAATTTTAGGTAGTTCCAAGGGTGTTGCTAAAGTTTGCTGGGTTATCAAAAGAGCCTAAAGGGTGGAATACATTTTTGCCAAGATTTTGAGTTTGGATGCATCAATGTTAGCTGGCAAATGTCAAAGTCAATCTGCAGATTTTGGTCAATTTAGTCAAATTTCGAGAGATTTCACCGAAAATTTGATTATGGGCACAGCCTTTTTTAGCTTCAGACCATGACTCCTTGAAGTCAGAGGACATCAAATATGTTTGATATTTTGAGCTGAATTTAGAAAACACATCGTTTTCATTTGTCATGCGCCTCCTAGCAACATTGCACATTTCTACAGTATGTGAGTTTGTTGTGCTCAGCACGACTTGAAAGTATGTGCGATTCTCACTTCTTTAGTGTATGATGCCCAGTTGTTGTTGTTTTAAAATTTTACAAAGTCAGCAAGGGTTTCATACCTAGTGTTTTAGATGATGTTCAGATTTTAAAAGTTGTGTAGTGCATTCTAGCCTTTTTAATTATAATCTGATTCTTAGATATGGCCATCCATATATTCTTTAACCCGTTTGTCCAATGTACGGTCGGGGGTAGATACGGCCAGGCCAGGTGAAAAAAGCGATGTAATTTATAATAACATTCATGTTCAAAGCACAAACAGAGCAGAGTTAGATACAAATGTTTGTCTAGCCAGCACTACTAACTAAACAATAGGTCAGTCCCAGACACTCAATAGTGTACAGACCTGCTTATAATATTAACATAAACTGCATTTAACTTTAATTCCCAAGGACAATGTTACAACAGAGAGGTCCTTTCTATCGACACTCCTGATGGTGATTTGGAATTTATTCATATACAATATTAAATACATTCTTTGGGGAAAATGTATATATCATAGATGGTGGTTTGAAGGTATTATACATAATATTAAAGGGGTCCTATTATGATCTTTTACAAAGTCTTGATTTTGTTTTAGGGGTGTACTAGAACAGGCTCTCATACTAGGTTGTTCGAAAAACACATTATTTTTTCATGTGTAAAATGCGCCTTCTGGAATGAGATGTGCTGTGATTGTTTAGCTGGGCCAGTCTGTGCTGTGATTAGTTACCTGGGCCAGTGTGTGTTGTGACAGACAGCACTCGGCACCTGATCGGGAAATGTCCTACCTCTTACCAAAGCTGCCAGCTGCGAGCTTCAGTTTAAATATTGCAAAATCAAATCAATTTGAGTGCGATTTTAAACCTGGATGATTGTAACCACTCCAAGTTCATCTGTGAACACTAGCGCGTCTCCGACATAGTGATAACACTCATTGTCTTCTCTAGTGCAGCTCAACCAGGTCTCATACCATTGGTCGATCACAAATCTCGGAAAATATGCATTGTCGTCCAAAGTCATTTGTTGTAGTTTTTGAAAAGTGATTTCTGTTAAACAAAATATCTCCTTTTGAATTGGACTTTGAGCATTGTAACTTGATCTTTTTTATGCTCAAACGGCAACATTACAGACTAACTAAAGTTGAAAAGTGAAAAAGGCAAGCATAATAGCACCCCTTTAAAAGAGTATATTAAAAATCACATCAGTTTCTGTAAAACTTTAGATTATATCAAATACAATTTTCTCACATGTTGCCCAAGGCATCACAGGGGACATAATGAGCCTGTTGTTGAAAAGTGATACAAAGTCTCTTTAAAGAGCACAATTCTTTCTGACTCTTACTCTTTTGTGAGCTGACTTATAGCTCAGACCTTGTCTTAATGTGTGGTCATCCATCCTGTGTGTTTGGCACAGGTTTAAAGGGACATTCTTCACCCATGGCCAGGGATCCACCAACACTGGCAGTCTGCCTGTCTGCCAAAGCACATGATTAGCCCGGCTCTAATGCTGTACTCCTCTGCCTACACAACACCCACACAAGACTCACTGTTACCATGTCATACATGAAAGAATGCAGCTCAGTCTGCCATCACTGTGTGAGGTGTTGTGAGTGGTACAGCTCAAGATGGACGATCGTTGTTGCTTGAAACACAACATGCTTAATGTATGTTTAAATAAAAGGTAATAAAGGTGGAGCATCCTGTGTTTGGTTATTGGATTTTGCTGACTGCTACGTAAAAGATAATAATACTAAATTCGATTGGAAAGGTTAAAAAGCTTTTAGGTTTGAAGGTATTATGAAGGCATTATGCACTTTAAATGCTTTAACATCTAGCCTATACAGCATTATTGTTAAAGCCGTCTATAAGAATTTTAATCAAGTTATGTCTGATTATTAAGACACGTGAAGCACTAAAGTTAAAACTGGCTAAGGGACTGTGCCGAGTTTAGTGGATATAGCTTAAAATCTCTAGTAGGTGTAAGACTCAAAAAGGTGTAATGTATAAAAAATAAAATAAAATAAAAAACCTGTGACCTCCAAATCTTTACAAGTCAACATGATTACACTTGTATTCTCACAGCTTTATAACTATGAGACATTACATATTAGAAGAAAAGGATGTAAAAACTAAATGAAAATTAGCCAAGGACACATTACAGTGAAAGAGTATTTGCAATTTACCAGTAACCAGAAACTGGAAAAGGATACATCAAAAAAATTGTCATATCAAAGGTGTAGTCCTGTTTTATTTACCTATGTCCTACTACAGGTTCATTTCATCAACAGACCTAATAATTCACAAACCTCAAATGTTGATTTCATGGAATCTTTAGGGCATGGCTCATTGAAAATGTTCTTCTGAACCAAATCTTCCGAAAATGTGGTTGGACAAAGGTAATTCTTAATTTTAATAGTCCCCATATCTCTGACTGCAGACAAAAATGCATTGTTTAAACTTGTTTAAATATCCTACCTTCAGGGATAGTCCAGTTTGCCTGAGGGAGAGTGTGTGTTACAGGCAGCTGTGAAGATATCATTTGAATGGGTGGGCAGACCTGAGGGGGCTCCCTAGGAGGATATCCCCCTCCAGTGCACTCCAGAGGCTCCATCTCCAGTGCACGCAGGCACTGTTCCCTCAGCCTCTCTTCACGCCGGCGCTTCAGCTTGCGCTGGGCGAAGCTGCAAAAGCAGCAAAGCATGACAATGAGAGCCCAGATCAGCCAGAAGCCGGCAAAGCACGCCAGAAACGTATAGGTGCCCTGTGACATCACCATGATTATCCCCTTGATGAGGTTTGGGCCCTCCAGGATCCAGTGGGAGGATTTAAAGTCTGATTATGATGTGGAGTTCACTCACCAAGACTCATAGCTACCCTATTTCTACAAATGATGTAGTTTAAAACGATTTAGAGTCTATCCAAGTGTTTGCTGAGCTCATTTTCTCAAAGTTAACCAGAGGCTAGTTTGAATTGTGTTTCATGAAAATGCAAGATTTCTGATATAATGCAAAAGGGAAACTGAAGAGGCACTTTCCGATGGTCTGCCAGGGCCTCTTTTACAAGAAGAAATGAATATCTGCAGATGCTCTTTTCCTGACAGCTGGTGCAATGAGGGAATGCTAAAGTCTCACAGTGCCTGGATCTCCTCCTGTGTTGTGATCCACCGCTGAGCAGATCAGGGCTCTTCAGATCTCCAGAGGACATCGGCAGTCACGCTGCTCAACAAAGAGAAAGAACATAGAAGGGGGCAACCATCATAAGTTATAAACTTGTCATATTTTCAAAACACAGACCTTTAATATTTCCCACACTATGACCCATTTCATAATTAACCTCAGCTGTTCAAGCACAACTCACACAATGGCTTTAGGGGGTAAGAAATATCAATTTCGTTCATTGAGAGAGTGGGAGTACACATAGTACACTAGAAATATGGCACATCGTCTTAGAGTTTTTACTTGACTAACTGGGGCCCAGGTCAGGAAGCAGACAGACTAGCCACCTCACACCACAAAAATCAGTTAATTATAAGCACATAGAGACACTTTCACCTAGATATCACAATATAGAGACTGTGTCTGTTCCTCAAACTAGAAAATACAAAAAAACGTCCAAACCAATTTAAGAGTAACAATTTAATTGAGGTTCAACAAATGAAAAACAGATGCAATACGGATAAACAAATGATAAAGCTTGGTTTATTGAATATCAGGTCCCTTTCTACGAAAGCATGTTTTGTAAATGATATGATCACTAATCATAATCTAGATGTGCTCTGTTAGACAGAAACCTGGCTAAAACCTGATGATTACATTATTTTAAATAAGTCTACCCCCCAAGATAACTGTTATAAACATGAGCCACGTCCAAAAGGTAAAGGGGGAGGTGTTGCTTCAATTTATAACAATAACAATGTTTTCAGGATTTCTCAGCGGGCGGGCTTCAAGTATAACTCGTTTGAAGTAATGGTGCTTCATTTAACATTATCCAGAGAAACAAATGTTAATCATAAATCGCCTGTGATGTTTGTACTGGCTACTGTATACAGGCCACCAGGGCACCATACAGACTTTATTAAAGAGTTTGCTGATTTTACATCTGAGGTAGTGCTGGCTGCAGATAAAGTTTTAATTGTTGGTGATTTTAATATCCATGTTGACAGTGTTGGGAAGGTTACTTTGGAAATGTAATAGGTTACAGATTACAAGTTACCCTGTTTAAAATGTAATAGTAGTGTAACTTTTTCAATTACTTTATTAAAGTAATGTAACTAATTACTTTTGAGTACTTTTTGATTACTTTTCTAAATTTGTGAAAATTAAAGAATAATAAATAAAAGCATATACATCAACTTAAATACAGTTATCTAATAAGCATGTGACGTATTCTGTGTAATAAACTCCTAAACATTGGTGTTTTTGCTGTCTCTTTGTATATGATGATAGTTTTCTCAAAATAAGTAAAATGCACATGAAGTGACACAGAGCAGTTCTAGAAATTGTGTTTATGTGCTCGTTTACTCCTATATTGAGGCGGCAGGGGTTGAAAACACTGCGAGCTTCAGTAGGCCTATGTGTAGTAAATGAAACCATGTCTTTGGAAATAAAAACCATGGAAAAAAACCATGGAAAAAAATTCAGACTGGAAAATTCAAACTCATACAAACAAATTCATGGACCAAACTATTTTTTATTTTATCTATTTCTATAATCGTTCATCTAACGATTTTTATCTATTTTAAATCTTTAATTTGGGGACATGCAAAATAATTAAAAGTTCTCTCCTGAACTGCACCTTAACTTCCATTTTTCTCTTCAGTCTCTTTATTTTGCCCTGTTATCCATCTCTCTCATGACTTTAATACTCAAGATTGAACAAAACTATACTTTACAATACAATACTCTACAATACTACAATATCTTTATAGAAAAATCCTAATACTGTACACGAGTCATATTTTTCCCTTACAAAAATTAACCATGATTTTATTAGCCTATATAAAAGTAAAATAACCTTGTTTAATTTTTTTTTTTTTTTTTTTTTGCAAATTGATTTGTATTTATTTTTAAATAAATGCATTTGTAAAATAATTTTAAATTTTTGGTTATCACAGTTAAACAATAGTAACCATTTTCTCTTGATTTATAGATAAACATTAAAATGTTAATTTTCGTAAGGGTTGTTTTGTTGTCTGTCGTAGCTCCCCCTAAACCTATAAAAAAATCTGATTTTTTTTTCCGCTAAATTACTACTGTAACATTACAAAAGATAATAATGATGTCCTTTATATAGTATTTTGAGTGATGACTGATGAGCAACGTGCTGCTGCTTGATTAAATAAATAAAAAAAACAAAGACGAAAAAGCATCTTTACAGATGAAACTGACCTGAAACCCTGAACAGGAGTTCTGCTCAGGAGAGAGAGAGAGTCCTCTCTCTCTCTCTCGCTCTCTCTCTCTCGCATTGATTACTCTGAGTCTGATCCAAACCATTTGGCGGAGGCGCGGAGAGCGCGCGAGTCATGACTAACAATTCATGACTTATTAGAGATTTAATTATCAAATGGCGGATTCGCAAATGATCGCTTTAGAACATTCGGCAGGCAATTATACAATAATGATATTAAATAGTGGGGCAAAATCGGCTGCCAGGCCACCGGGAATTGTCCCGGTTCTCCCGGTGTCCAGTCCGCGCCTGATTTCCACAGACACGCAGAATGTGCAAGTCATATATTGCATTTTTGTGGCTTAATATTCACAGACACTAGTCCATGTCATGTTTTGATTCAAGTGTACTGACCTACTTTTGATTTAGTCATCCAAAATGTGGCATATTCCGTCCGCGTTAGGCATTTCATTTTTATGACTGGATTCTACGAACCAGACTGTATTTCCGCATCCCAGAAATTATTAGGGCGGTATGTCTCAGAATAGTCAGTGCAATTTGGGAAATAAATCAGTTAAATCTGTATGTGGATGCGTGTAAACATTCAAATGTAATCCCCTTTGTAATCGTTAAAAATTTCATAAGTAACTGTAATTTAATTACTCATTTTTTCGTAGTAACTGTAACTAATTACAGTTACAATAATTTTGTAATTAAATTACGTAACGCCGTTACATGTAACTAGTTACTCCCCAACACTGCATGTTGATAATGAAAAAGATGCATTAGGATCAGCGTTTATAGAAATTCTTAACTCTATTGGGGTTAGACAACATGTCTCAGGACCTACTCATCGTCGAAATCATACTCTAGATTTAATACTGTCACATGGAATTGATGTTGATGGTGTTGAAATTATGCAGCCAAGTGATGATATCTCAGATCATTATTTAGTTTTGTGCAAATTTCATATAGCTAAAACTGTAAATTCTACAGTACTTCTTGTAT
This sequence comes from Carassius carassius, assembly GCF_963082965.1. Classification (NCBI taxonomy): domain Eukaryota; kingdom Metazoa; phylum Chordata; class Actinopteri; order Cypriniformes; family Cyprinidae; genus Carassius; species Carassius carassius. Next base: position 23,378,484 of record NC_081790.1, on the reverse strand, counting down.
GTACTGTATGGTAGAACCATCACTTCTAGCACAAAAAAACTTCTACCATGCTTTGTAAGTAATCTTCCTGATGTATCCCAATTCCTTAGCATATCCAAAACCTCAGAACAACTTGATGATGTAACAGGAACTATGGACTCTCTCTTTTCTAGCATTTTAAATACAGTTGCTCCTTTACACTTAAGGGAGGTTAAGGAAAACAGTCTGACACCATGGTATAATGAGCACATTCACACCCTAAAGAGAGCAGCCTGGAAAATGGAGCACAGCTGGAGGAAAACAAAACTAGAGGTATTTTGTATTGCTTGGTGACTGAGAAAGTAACCTATCCTACAGAAAAGCATTAAAAACTGATAGATCGGATTACTTTTCATCACTTTTAGAACAAAACAAACATAACCCCAGGTATTTATTCAACACAGTGGCTAAATTAACGAAAAATAAGGTTGAGATTTCCCAACATCACAGTAGTAATGACTTTATGAACTACTTTACTTCTAAGATCGATACTATTAGCGATAAAATTGTAACCATGCAGCTGTCAGCTACAGTATCGCATCAGACAGTGCACTATAGATTCCCTGAGGAACAGTTCCACTCATTTTCTACAATAGGAGAGGAAGAATTGTATAAACATTTTTAAATCATCTAAACCAACAACATGCATGTTAGACCCTATTCCATCCAAGCTCTTAAAAGAGGTGCTTCCAGAAGTCATAGATCCTCTTTTGTCTATTATTAATTCCTTGTTGTCATTGAGATATGTCCCCAAAACCTTCAAATTGGCTGTTATTAAGCCTCTCATCAAAAAAAAAAAACACAACACAACTTGACCCCATAGAACTAGTTAATTATAGACCAATCTCCCTTTTCTTTCCAAGATACTAGAAAAGGTAGTATCCTCACAATTATATTCCTTCTTAGAGAAAAATTTTATCTGTGAGGATTTCCAGTCAGGATTTAGACCGTATCATAGTACTGAGACTGCTCTCCTTAGAGTTACAAATGACCTGCTCTTATCATCTGATTGTGGTTGTATCTCTCTATAAGTGCTATTGGATCTTAGTGCTGCATTCGATACTATTGACCACAACATTCTTTTGCATAGACTAGAAAACTTTCTTGCCATTAATGGAAGTGCATTAGCATGGTTTAAATCGTACTTATATGACCTCCATCAATTCGTAGCAGTGAATGAAGAGGTATCATATCGATCACAAGTGCAGTATGGAGTACCTCAAGGCTTAGTACTAGGGCCGTTACTCTTCAAGCTTTACATGTTACCCTTGGGAGATATCATCAGGAAACACGGTGTTAGCTTTCACTGTTATGCAGATGATACTCAACTCTATACTTCTTCGCGGCCCAGCGAAACATACCAATTTGAAAAACTAACAGAATACATAGTCGATATAAAAAACTGAATGACGAGTAATTTCTTACTGCTAAATTCTGAAAAAAACAAAGGTGTTAAATATAGGACCAAAAAACTCTGCATGTAATAACCTAGAACGCTGTCTAAGACTTGATGGCTGCTCTGTCAATTCTTCGTCATCGGTTTGTAACCTAGGTGTGCTATTTGATAGCAATCTTTCCTTAGAAAGCCACGTTTCTAACATTTGTAAAACTGCATTTTTCCATCTCAGAAATATATCTAAATTACGGCCTATGCTCTTAATGTCAAATGCAGGAATGTTAATCCATGCATTTATGACCTAAAGGTTAGATAATGCTTTATTGGGTGGTTGTTCTGCACACAAAACAAACTCCACCTAGTTCAAAATGCAGCAGCTAGAGTTCTTACTAGAACCAGGAGGTATGGCCATATTAGCCTGGTTCTGTCAACACTGCACTGGCTCCCTGTCAAACATTGTATAGATTTTAAAATCTTGCTTATTACTTATAAAGCTCTGAATGGTTTAGCACCTCAGTATTTGAACGAGCTCTTGTTATATTATAGTCCTCCACATCTTCCAAAGGATTTTTAGGCTGCATTAAATAGGTAAACCGGAACCGGGAACACTTCCCCTAACACCTGATGTACTTGCTTCTCATCGTTAGAAGAATGGTACAGTATCTACACTAATATTATTCTGTTTCTCTCTTATTCCGAGGTTACCGTAGCCACCAGATCCAGTCTGTATCCAGATCAGAGGGTCACTGCAGTCACCCGGATCCAGTACGTATTCAGCCCAGATGGATCAGCACCTAGAAAGGACCTCTACATCCCTGAAAGACAGCGGAGACCAAGACAACTAGAGCCCCAGAGACAGATCCCCTGTAAAGACCTTGTCTCAGACGGCCACCGGGACAAGACCACAGGAAACCGATGATTCTTCTGCACAATCTGACTTTGCTGCAGCCTGGAATTGAACTACTGGTTTCGTCTGGTCAGAGGAGAACTGGCCCCCCAACTGAGCCTGGTTTCTCCCAAGGTTTTTACTCCATTCTGTCACTGATGGAGTTTTGGTTCCTTGCCGCTGTCGCCTCTGGCTTGCTTAGTTCTGGACACTTCATTTACAGCAATATCGTTGACTTGATTGCACAGATACTATTTAAACTGAACTGAGCTGAATGATGACATAACTGAATTTAATGATGAACTGCCTCTAACTGTCATTTTGCATTATTGACACACTGTTTTCCTAATTAATGTTGTTCAGTTGCTTTGACACAATCTTTTTTGTTTAAAGCGCTATATAAATAAAGGTGACTTGACTTGACATAGTTTTCCAGAAAGATTGTGAGGAAACGGTGTTAACAGCATGAATTTTCATTTAATAATGTATTTTGAGACACTTGAAGATTAATGATAGATTTCAACGTGGTACCTCATCTGTTAATGATAGCTCTAGACTGCCCAAAAACACATATGCTATTTTATCAAGAAGATTAAGACAACTTATATAACCAGTTCTGATCTTGTCAAACTATCTATTAAAGCTTTTTCCTCACACACATTTACATCTTTATCCAAATAAGATCTTGGTGACCTTGAGGAAATAGATTAAATATTTTTCCTGCTTCATTGGCATTTTCTTTTTGGTGTTTCTACAACATGTGGTCATCCATTTCTGACTGCATCAACATACTGCCTTAAAATATATTCAGTTATGTCACCTTTGGAGGACATAACCTATAGATTACCTGAAAGAACTACCAGAGCTGCAATACACTGGAGAAAAGTATCAGTTGATAAATAATGGTTGATTCCTAAAATTTTACCTATAGAAGTTATGTTATGTTCAACATAACTAACCTACCTTCATAGACATTCAGTTTAGAGGAATGGTCAGAGAACTCAATGAACAAGCTTTTTTTAAATGAAAGAGGAGGAGGCTGTCATCGCCTCTTACTTATCTGAAGAAGAAATGTGACTTTGCCTAACCTCAATAATGTCCCCCGTTATCACAATAGTATTAATATAAACGAATAATGCATTGTATAATATTGTATGCGTTCAGAATAGGCTAAATAAATAAATACTAGAACCTTCACTATTTGATTAAAATTATTAAATGTTTTATGATATAACCAAATTCATTTCACAAAAGAAGGAGGTGTAAATTTGTGGTGTAAACGTAATTAAATATAGCAACCGCGTATTTAATGTTTGGTAAGCTTATATCTCCAGTCCTTACAATATATGAACAAATCCATAAATGAATAATCCAATGATGCCCGTCGTTTAATATACATGGGTTTAATATACATGGATTGATGTGCAGTCTCCCAGGTGGGTGATATTTGTGGAAAAATGTGCGCAATTGTAAAAGACAGATGAACACTATATTACGAACAGCAGGGGGGGAAATAAAAATAATTCAAGGACATGATAATGTTAACTTATACACGTCTGCATCACCATTGAGCTTTTATTTGGCATACTACATTCGCTTTTTCATAATACCTTTAACCACCAATATATTACATGTTCGTAATTTTAAACAAATTAATATGCCTCTAAGCTCGTACTTACATGATACGGGTCTTCCAGGCACGATGATTTAATTTTCAGACGCGTGACACCGTTTCAATGGACTGGACGTGACTCAATCCAAATAAAGTTGCGGTAGTTTTCAGTGGCACAGAATGTTAACAGCAGACTTGTTCGTAGAGGAGTGTGTTCTTTCCTTTCTCCACTAATGTTTACCTGTATAAACAGAAAGCGTTTCGCGTTCCGCGTCATTCCTCGAGGTCATGATGCGCGCGGTGGTTAATGGACACCTGTATTTGACGCGCGCGCGTCATGAAACACCCACATTGGCACTCCGCTCTGCTGCTGTCACGAGGACTCTGTGTCAAATTGAGAATAACGGTTCTCCAAACAAACTGACATGATCGCTCCTCCTTTTTAACTGTTTGTAGAACAAAGCGATTGAAGTGGCACGATTTTGACTGAACAGGCTTGTTTGCTGTGTCTTTAATGAGTGGTTATTGGTGGTGTGACTATTATGGTGTAGGATACTTCTTTAATTTTCACATGGACTGTTGACCTTAAAAAAATATATATAAATCTATACAAATGCATCCGGACTCCAGACATAGGCCTATGTTTCAGTATCCAAAAACTTTTTGAATATAGAAGATGTGCAAGAAAATTCTGCATAGGAATGACCATGGCCAAGGGCATTCTGTATTGGAAAGAACATTTCCAAAAGCATCCTTCATAAGTCACGTCAAGTCACCTTTATTTATACAGTGCTTTTAACAATACAGATTGTGTCAAAGCACTTTACAGTATTGAATAGTAAAATAGTATGTCAATAATGCAAAATTACAATAGTAAACACTCAATTTTCAGCTAAAGGCAGTTCATCATTGAATTCAGTTATGTTGTCATCCAGCTCAGTTCAGTTTAAATAGTATCTGTGCAATCAAGTCAATGATATCGCTGGATATTAAGTGTCCCCAACTAAGCAAGCCAGAGGTGACAGCGGCAAGGAACCGAAACTCCATCGGTGACAGAATGGAGAAAAAAACCTTGGGAGAAACCAGGCTCAGTTGGGGGGCCAGTTCTCCTCTGACCAGACGAAACCAGCAGTTCAATTCCAGGCTGCAGCAAAGTCAGATTGTGCAGAAGAATCATCTTTTTCCTGTGGTCTTGTCCTGGTGGTCATCTGAGACAAGGTCTTGACTGGAGATCTGTCTCTGATCTAGTTGTCTTGGTCTCCACTGTCTTTTAGGGCTGTAGAGGTCCTTTCTAGGTCCACCATCTGGGCTGGATACGTACTGGATCCAGGTGACTGCAGTGACCCTCAGATCTGGATACAGACTGGATCTGGTAGCTGCGGTGACCTCAGAATAAGAAAGAAACAGACTAATATTAGTGTAGATGTAGCAAGTACATTGTGTGTAATTAGAAGTGTTCCCAGTTCAGGTTGTCCTAATCAATGCAGCCTAAAAATCCTTTAACAGATGTTAATATTAGAAATGTGTTAGTGTGTTATGTAAGCCAGGTTAAAGAGATGTGTCTTTAATATAGATTTAAACTGACAAGAGTGTGTCTGCCACCCGAACAATGTTAGGTAAGCTATTCCAGAGTTTTGGCGCTAAAAAGGATAAGGATCTGCCACCCGCGATTAAATTTGAAATTCTAAGTATTATCAAATTGCCAGAGTTTTGAGAATGCAGCAGACGTGGAGGACTATAATGAATATATTTTTGAGATGGAAAAATGCAGTTTTACAAATGCTAGAAATATGGCTATCAAATAGCACACCTAGGTTTCCAACTAATGACGGAAAATTGACAGAGCAGCCATCGCGTCTTAGTCAGTTTTCTAGGTTATTACATGTGGAGGTTTTAGGTCCAATAATTAACACCTCTGTTTTTTCAGAATTTATCTTATAATTTATATTTGGCAGAACCATCTCTACAGCTCCTCCTTCAACACCTCGGTTCACCTTTTATTTTATTCACCTTTTATTTTATTTTATTTTATTTATCTTATATAGAGCATAAGAGAATATGCTCAAAAACATTTTGCATGGGAGAGTTTGTTCATGATCATTATGCATAGGAAAAAACATGCTCAAGAGTATCCTGCGTAAGAGAGAATATGTTCAAGAACATTTTACCTGCCTGGGAGAGCATGTTTATGTTATTCATGAATGGAGAGAACATTCTTAAGAACATTTTGAAAAGTATAGAACATGCTCAAGAACATTATGCATAGGAAAAATATGCTCTAGAATATTTTGCATAGGAGAGAGCATGTTCAAGAACATTCCGTATCAGAGAGAACATGCCCAAAACATTTAATAGTATAGAACATGCTCAAGAACATTTTGCATAGAAGTCGGCATGCTCAAGAACATTCTGTGTTAGAAAGAACTTGCATAAAAACATTCTTTATAGAAGAGAACATGCTCAAGAACATTTTTCAGAGATGGCAGCTTGCCCAAGAACATTATGTATAGGAGATAATATGCTTAAAATCATTTTGAAAAAGATAGAATCATGTTCATGTTCAATACATTCTGTATAGCAATTTTTCCCAACTCTGTTCCTGGAGGCACCCCGACAGTATACATTTTGGATTTCTCCCTTGCCAGATCAATCTATTTATTAAGTTTATTCAGTTGTGTTTGATTAGAAATAGTTTGGATGTTAGTGATGGGGTGCCTCCATTGGGGTTGGGAAACTGCTATGTAGATTGCAACAGCAGCCTTTGTTCCTTAAATATTTTTCCCATTTGGGATTTTATAAAGTTCAGAGGTGAATCACAACATTCCACAATGTACTGTAAATCACAATCACTAAATTCCTGCTGACAGACAATGGGCACACCATTAGTACCATGCACAAAAATGCTGTTTGATTGGCTGTGTCATTTACCTGAGAGCATTGTCTGTGTTTACTTTTAGATCTAGTCTCTCTACACACACTTCTCATTTCATACTTTAATAATTCTGGCATGCTGTGGACACCTTCAATGCCTGTGTTGATTTTTGAAAATCTTGGGAAAAACCTCCTTGAAGCAGTCTTTGTTTTCATTCTCAACAACAGCCTCTCCCGCTGGCCCTGTGGATGAATAAAAGGCATCAGAGAGTCTGGTTTTAGCTTTTATTTTCAGGCATCACATACACATACATTCTTTGTAATGCAGTTTAGAGACATCAACATTGAGCTACACATAGAGAGCAGAAACATGGAAACATTTTCATACCTAAACAATTACTCCTATACATTTAATCACTTCACCAGCTGTTCTCTGTTCTGTCCTTGGGTGTCTTCCTTGTGTTAAAGATGCAGTATTTTTAAGATTTAGTATTGCACTAGTAGCCAAGTCATGGTGTCAAGTCAGAGGTGTGTTTCATTTAACTGCAAGTGCCCTGCAAACTGAACATCTGAACAGTTTTTTTTCTTTTTCTTTTCATTACATCTTTTAAATTATGATCCATACAATTGTCAATGTTGTAGAATATATAGAATCGATGTTTAGCATAACACTTTATGATTAGCCTGCTAGTTTTTTCTATACCCTAAGCCAGTAGTTTTCAGTCCTGTTCCTCGGGACCCACTGCTCTGCACATTTTTCATGTCTCCCTTATCTGGCACACTCATTTGAGTTCATGGAGCTCTTTCCTAATGAGCTGATGATCCAAATCAGGGGTGTAAATCAGGGAGACATGCAAAATGTGCAGAGCTGTGGGTCCCCAGAGCTCTAGTCCAAGTGTGGTGACACCTCTGGACGAAGGCGTGAGCGGAGGGGACCGCGACTTCGGATTCCATACTGGCAAAAACTGGTGGCTGGTAACCTAAACTACACTCAAACGGAGTAAGGCCCGTAGCAGACACTGGTAACGAGTTATGGGTGTACTCCACCATAGAAAGTTGTTGGCTCCAAGAGGAAGGATTCTTGGAAACCAAACATCGCAATACTCTCTCTAGATCTTGGTTGGCTCTCTCTGATTGACCATTGCTTTGGGGATGAAACCCCGAAGAGAGACTAACCGTTGCCCCCAATAATCTACAAAACTCTTGCCAAAATTTGGACACAAATTGGGGACCCCTGTCGGAGACCACGTCCATCGGGAGGCCATGTAAACGAAAGACGTGATCTATGACAGCAACCGCTGTCTCCTTGGCTGAAGGTAATTTGGGCAAGGCGATAAAATGAGCCGCCTTCGAGAACCGGTCCACGACCGTCAAAACGACAGTCTTGCCCTGGGAGAGCGGTGACAAAATCTAGCGCGATGTGGGACCAGGGTCTCGAAGGGACTGACAGCGGTTGTAGTAACCCATCAGGGGGTCGGTTGGACGTCTTACCAGTGGCACAAACCGAGCAAGCCAAAACAAAACTACGGATATCACGAGCCATTAACGGCCACCAGAATCGTTGCTTAACCAAATACTGGTACGATTAACTCCTGGATGACAAGCTATACTGGAGCAATGGCCCCACTGAATGACTTCAGACCGATACTCCTCAGGCACAAATAACCGGTTCGGTGGGCAATCGGGCGGAGGCGTTACCCCTTCTAAGGCCTTCATGACCCTCAATTCGACCTCCCATCTGAGAGTGGAGACCACTAATGTCTCGGGTAAAATACACTCGGGAGTGGACGGGCATTCGGAATGGTCAAAAATACGAGATAAAGAATCGGGTTTGATGTTTTTGGAACCCGGGCAGTACGAAAGAGAAAAGTCAAAACGATCGAAAAAAGTGCCCACCGAGCCTGTCTAGAGTTGAGTCTTTTAGCAGTTCTAATGTATTCTAGGTTCTTGTGATCGGTCCAAACGATAAAAGGTACCCCTGATCCTTCTAACCAGTGCTTCCATTCCTCCAGTGCTAACTTGACTGCCAACAACTCTCGGTTACCAATGTCATAATTACGTTCGGCAGGTGATAAAGGCTGAGAAAAAAAACGCGCAAGGGTGAACCTTATCGTCTGCGGCAGAACGTTGAGAAAGAACTGCTCCTACCCCCACCTCTGACGCGTCGACCTCCACCACGAACTGCCGTGATGGATCAGGGGCAACGAGGATGGGAGCCAAAAAGAAGCGGCTCTTGAGTTTGGCAAATACAGCTTCCGCTGTATCGGACCACCTGAACGTTGTTCTGGGGGAGGTCAAGGTGGTCAGAGGAGCGACTAGTTGGCTGAAGTTACGAATAAAACGTCGATAAAAATTGGCGAATCCCAGAAACCTCTGTAGGGCCTTACGGGAATCTTGACTTGGCCAATCTATCACAGCCTTAATCTTTTCAGGATCCATACGCACTCCCTCAGACGAGACGATGTACCCTAAAAAGGGGACGGACTGTGCATGAAAAACGCATTTCTCTGCCTTGACAAAAAGCCCATTCTCTAGCAACCTCTGAAGCACTCGTCTGACGTGCTGAACGTGTTCCTGGAGAGAAGAGGAAAAGATCAATATGCCATCCAGGTAAACATATATGAATTGATCAACCATATCTCTCAGCACGTCATTGACGAGTGCTTGGAAGACCGCGGGCGAGTTGGAGAGCCCGAAGGGCATAACCAAGTATTCAAAGTGCCCTCTGGGGGAATTAAATGCGGTCTTCCATTCATCTCCCTTCCTTATGCGAACCAAATGATAAGCTTTACGTAAATCCAATTTTGTGAAGATGGATGCTCCCTGCAATCGTTCGAAAGCTGAAGACATCAACGGCAAAGGATAAGTATTCTTTACCGTGATGTTGTTCAACCCTCGATAATCAATGCACGGTCGCAGAGACCCATCCTTTTTCCCCACAAAAAAGAACCCCGCCCCCGCTGGAGATGAGGAAGGTCTAATGAATTTGGATGCTAGAGAATCAGGAATATACTTCTCCATAGCCTCCCTCTCTGGAACAGAAAGTGAATATAACTTGCCCTTGGGCGGAGACCCACCTGGTACTAAGTCTATGGCACAGTCATAGGGACGATGTGGAGGAAGAGAAGCAGCACGAGACTTACTGAACACTTCTCTCAGGTCCTGGTACTCTTCGAGCACGTTAGATAAATTCACCACCTCCTCCTGGAAAACAGACACAAGTACAGACGAACACGCAGACACCAGACATGACTCATGACACTTATTACTCCACATTGAAATGGTATTGTGCCCCCAATCGACTCTGGGATTGTGTTGTGTGAACCAAGGACGACCAAGTACGATGGGTGCCAGAGGTGAGTTTATGAGGAGGAATGTTATTGTCTCAGTGTGGTTGCCAGACGTGATGAGAGTGATGGGTTCAGTGGCATGTGTAATGTTGGAAAGCTGTTGTCCATTGAGAGCATTGACAGCGATCTTGTACATGAGGGGGGTGGTAGAAATTTGGAGGTGGTGAGCCAGTTCTATATCCATAAAATTACCTTCTGCCCCTGAATCCAATAAAGCCTGGGTGTCGTGAGTGTTGGTTGCCCACCTTAGTCTTACCGGAAGGAGAGTAGATGATGATGGTGAGGATGAGGTCTTCTCGGTGGAGATCCCGCCCGATAGTAGCCTCATAGTTACTACCGGGCTTGGTCTTTTAACGGGCATGAGTGGATGAAGTGGCATGCCCTCCCGCAGTAAAGGCACAGTCCGTGGGATCTCCGCCGTTCCTTCTCCTCCCGGGAAAGCCGAGCTCTACCCACATGCATGGGTTCCGGATCGTAAGTGGGACTGACCGTATCCAGGAATTCTGAGCGTCGGGTCTCCATGCCGCGAACTGGATGATCTTGTTGGAAACGGCCCATTCTGTTCAGCCGAGCATCTACTCGAAGTGCTAATTCGATAAGTCCATTGAGACTAGTGGGAAGGTCCAGCATGTAAATTTCCCTCTGAATACGGTCAGCCAACCCATGCAGGAATCTGTCCCACTGCGACTCCTCGTTCCATCAGCACTCTGCAGCCAGGGTGCGGAACTGGATGGAATATTCCGACACCGAACCGTGACCTTGGCGAAGATCGGCGAGTAGTCTGGCCGCCTCCCTACCCACCACCGCCCGATCGAAAACCCTCCTCATCTCCTCGGAGAGTGCCTGGAACGAGGCGCAGCATGGGTCTTGATTCTCCCACACCGCCGTTCCCCAGAGAGCCACCCGGCCGGAAAGTAGCGTCAGCACAAACGCCACCTTAGATCGCTCTTGGTTGAACGTCTGAGGCTGTAATGCAAAGTGCATAGAACATCGGGTCAGAAAAGCTCTGCAAAACCCTGGTTCACCTGAATAACCTTCGGGTGTCGGTAGTCTCGGTTCGCGCCGCGGCTGCGGCTCTGGAAGAGGGGGTGGAGTCGGCGGTGTGGGTGGCGCAGTGGAGACTCGTAGCTGTTGTATCTGCTGGGTGAGCTCGGACACCTGCGTCACAAGCGCTTGGACCGCCCTCCCTGTGAGTGAGATGTTCTCCTCCAGGGTGTCCATTCTAGCGATACTTCGAGCCGCAAACTTGGCCCACGTGGAAGCGCCTGCTACATCCATAATGGTCAGATCGTTCTGTAACGTATGACAGAGACAGGATGTAAATGCAAGGCGTATTTATTGACAAACAGCACAAGAGTCAGATCAATGAGCAAGATCACAGGAGACACAGGCGGGCGGACACAAGACTGATGGACAGATGACGCAGGGATTTTGGTGGACAACAGGTGGTGGTGCTCGGTCCAGTGATGATCCCTTGAATCCCGGTGAGTGAGTGATCCTCGTGACGATGCTAGGTATATCCAGTGCTGAGTGACGATCCAGGAACGAACGACGAAGACAGGAAGACTAGGCAGGAACTAAGGACACAGGAACAGGCACAGGAGCACACCGGGGAGAAACAACGATCTGATAACATGAAACACAAGTTACTGAACTTATATAGGAACAAACAATTGAAACCAGCTGACACTGCTGATCATCGCTGATCAGTGACCACGCCCACAGACACACACACAACAGCACGCTAGACGAAAGAGAGAGAGTGAATTCATTAACCGTGACACAGGTCTTCAATAAAATCACGTCCCAAACTCAAACTCGCAAATCTGTTAATCGGTGCCTCTATAAAAGACTTGGCTAAAACTATTTTGATTACTTTAACAATGTCTTTATTTAGATTTTAAAGCATGAAAAGCAGGAAAAAAAATTTGAGCAAATATAAAAAAAATATTTTCATTTGTGTTATAAAATTGAATGGAAGTATTATGGATTTGGAATGACATGAGGGTGAGTAAATGAGGGCAGAGAGATGAATATATTAACACATAAAGGACTAATTTGTATATAACATAGTTGTAGAGGTTTCATTTACCAAATACTATTTACTCACCAGGGCTTAAAGTTTGACTCATTTTCCTGTATTATCCCACAGGAGAAAGGCAAAGTCGTTCAATCTGAATGGGGTAAGAGATTTAGAAAAAATGACACCATGATCTCTAAGGAGGCAAAAGTTCACTCTTTCTGATTGGCTGACTTCTTTAAGCCTCGTGTGGTGTGCCCTCAATGACAGGAATTGACCCACAGACGCTCTGTGTGACGGATCCCATGCCAGCAGACTTAGAGTGTGACACAATTCACCCTTCCTCACAATACAGATACAATCAGTGACACATTGACTCATACTTGAGACAACGAGAGTCATTGTCCGGTGATTAATAGCAAAAATGTCATCGTCACAAAGGCCTGCTTGCGTTTTTCTCTCTCTGCTTTGGCAATATTCACAGAAATTTTGAATGAGCGTAGTCTTGAGATCAGTGTGAAAAGTAAGCCTGCCACACATTTTACAGGAGCATGACTTCACACTGATGTAGACAGTGTGGCTTAACCTTGATTCCCTGGGAAACAAATGGTTTCATTCTCTTAGAAAGAAACACATTATTAACTTGTCAAGTAAAACTTGTTAATGATCATTAAGAATTGTAGAGAGATAATCTCCATTAGTAGATTATTTGTTGGTCTATAATTTACAAAGGTGTCAATGTCTGACACAGTTTTCTCTAGTTCTTTATTAATTTGACCTATAATGTAAACTAAGTAACAAAGGATCTTATTTTCCATAGTTTATTAATATGTTTTATCTATACTGTATATACGTGCAGGTACAGTATATATATACTGTGACACTTTTTTCAGGCGTCTTTAACAAACAGAAAGTTCAAAAGGACGTAATTTATTTGAAATATAAGTCTGTTGTAACATTAATGTCTTTAATGTCAATTTTGATATTTAATGCAAATAATACACACCTACACTAAAAAGAAAATCCATAAAACTAGGGTACAAAGTAATGTATACTGTTTATTTATTTATTTTACAGGGGTGTTACTATATTTTGAATGTTTCACTGCATTGCGTGTGTTTCAGAAATATCAGAAATATCTGTATAATAGATAATCTCATGTCAGGAAATTACAAGTACATTTTTAAGTTTACATACTTACACTGGAAATACAAGGATCTTTTTAAAAGAAAACACATTTTATTATTCTGTTTTAGATCACATGTGGTTGTTGGAAAAATATTCCAAAAAGAAAAAAAGAACAAAGACTAAATCATTTGCCTTTGTGTTACAAAACACAGGATTTCTTCTTTTTTAGCCATTCAGTTGCAGACTTGTGTTTAGGGTCTTTGTTGTTCTAGATGACCCACTTTTTTAAGCTTCATTTTACAGATGGATACCCGAATACTCTTCACGTACAATTTACAATTCCCTAGTGACTACAAACTGCCCAGTTTCTGATTAAAGGTGGTGTTTAATTTGTTTTGTCTATTCAAAGTTCACTTATCTACATGTCATGAAGAACATAGTCCAGGATGGCAGAAAGTCTGTTTTTTAAGAGAAAGATCTCACATCTCACAGCTGATTTATTGATTTATTGAATTTCTCTCTTTTATGAAGCTGATTATCATATAAGGTCATATTGTTCTTTGAACAAAGAGTGAACTCTGTATCAACATGCTTAATGAAGCCACAACAAAGTTTCTTGTGCTTTTTGTTTTGTCTGAGAGTCTGAGTGTTTGTCATTTTTATTTGCTTTACAACATTTAAGGACAAACTAATCACAACATCATTCCTGGAAAGGATCTGTTCCTTAAACATCATTATCATATTAAGTGAATATCAATTTATAAACGGTTTGGATTATATGGTAAAGCTGACACAAACAAAATCCCACAAAATCCGCCTCCCCCGCTCTCATGTTTCTCTTCTCCCAGTTTTTGTTGAGCGCAGGGGCGTAGTTTATGGGGGGGATGGGGGGGAGGTAACCCCCCCCAATATTCAAATCCATCAGTTACAACCCCCCCAATATTTCAACATGAAAATCACAGTAGATCAAATGAAAAATATAATATGAAAAAATAGAATTCATTTATTTTGTAAAAATAATTTTGCTCCTAATCAAATATGAGTATGTCATAATCATAGACCAGACAAAAAATACTCCCCCTCCATTGAACCGATTGGTAACGCCCAACCAATGGGTCGCACTTTTACAAAAACAAGCGAGTGGGGTTTGAATGGGAGAGCACGCCAAAAATGAAGAGAAGCGCTGCACAGCGGACTATATTTAACTGCTGGTCAGAGATGCAAAAAAAAAAAAAAGAAAAAAAAAGCATGTACTGAGAATGAGGTATGAGAATATTGTGTAATAGTTAGTTCACATCACATATATTTTAGCCAATCCATTGCAATGTGTTTAGCTATAACTATCAGTATAACAAGTTACCAAAGCAGCTGTCTGTTTTGCGAATATATTTTTCAATAGTGTCTGTAATTATCAACGACAAAAGTATTCACATCGGTGTTTGTTTTCTTACTAAATTAATCTGACTTTTGAACGAATTGGATGAATTAACGATTTAAGTGGCTAACTCATCAAACAGTGAAACACTGCCGCCTACTGGCGGTTTCAATACTTAATTTCTTTCTTTTGATAATCTCTACTATGTTAGAATTTTATGAATGATGATTATACACAAATTTCATAACGTTATGAGGTGTATAATCTCTTAACATGTTTTTATAACAGATTCGAGGTAAATATAGCTGCAGGGTAGAAAAGTCAGCAGAGGGAGAGGAGGAGCAGGTGATCAGGTAAAGAAGATGCCATTCAATCAATAAAATAAAATAGGAAACAGTATAGAAAAACAGCAGCTTTGTAAAGTTAGGCTATACATTAATGCCTTTTATGTTTTAAAGATGTGTTTCCCTTTAAAAAATTTTTTAAATGCATTAAGGTGGAATGTAAAAATCTTAAAATATATGTCTAAATGTTGTCTCTTTCATATTTGTATATGTTGAATTTGTAATCAGTTAAAGCATGTTGCCAGATAGATAGATAGATAGATAGATAGATAGATATATAGATAGATAGATAGATAGGAAGAAATAAATTATCCAATAACAATACACATAAAAATTTTTTTTTGAAAAATAACGGGCAGCATACAACGTTCAACGTCAACCCCCCCAATGTTCAAACCAAATCTACGCCCTTGGTTGAGCGGCTCAATCCTTCAAAGTGGATCGGAACAGAATGTTGTCATCTATGATTTATAATATCACTGGCAGCTTCTATTTGAGTGCGCTGCTTGGGCCACGCCCATGCTATTAGACCTGCTAGTGTGTACACATTAGGATCTTTAGTGCCCCTCTTTTAATGAGTGGTTTGATATTTTTAGGCAAATTTAAAGAAAATGCTGTCAGCTTTTGGGTTGGGCGTCTCTGGGACGTGCCCACAGGGTCTGACTGCTCTAGCTGCAAGAGCATTGAGTCCAGCAAAGCACTACAGCCTCCCTTATGGCTCCAAGCACCCGGCTCAATTTTGGGTGCTGATGGCAGTGTGTTTGTTGTAAATGCGGTTGTGATTTCTGGGCCCGTTCAAATAGTGCCCAAACAACCAGCTGCTGTTATAGTGAGAAAAATAAAGACAAACATTCTCAAATGTCCTGTCACACTTATCACAAGTGTCAGGCCCCCACAAGGCAGCCTACCACGCAAACCAATTCAACCCCTTGTCACACGGGCCGAAGCTTGGAAGGCCATCGCCGGAGTGTCAGATTGGATCTTTGGGGATCATAAAACCAGCCTTCTCAGTTCGCTAGAAACCCCCATGATTCAGCATCGTGGTCCCCACCTTAGTACAGAGCACAGACGGTCACGTCCTGAGCTCTGAGGTGGTGAATTTACTGGCAAAAGGAGCTGTAGAGATGGTTCTGCCAGTTCAGAGTGAGTCAGTCTTCTACAGCCGTTACTTCCTCGTCCCCAAAAAGGATGGTGGCCTCCGGCCCATCCTCGATCTCAGACACCTAAACCATGCCCTCATGAAACGGTCTTTCAGAATGACTACCCTGAAGCAGATCCTCTTGCAAATATGCCCAGGGGACTGGTTCTTTTCTTTTAATCTGACAGATGCTTACTTTCACATCCAGGTAGTCCCCCATGACAGACGATTCCTGAGATTTGCCTTTAAGGGAGTGGCATATCAGTATACTGTCCTGCCCTTCGTACTGTCCCTAGCTCCCCACACTTTTATGAAGTGCATGGACGCGGCCCTCTACCATCTGAGGCAGTTTTTTACCTCAATGACTGGCTCATTTTAGCCCAGTAAGACACCGAGCTAATATCCCACAGGTCCATCCTCCTCAGGTCAATTTTACCTAGAGCTCTCTGTCTCCCAGCCAATGAACTTTGTTCTTGGGAGCAGTTTTCGACTCAGTCCTTATGAAGGCAGTAGTCATGCCAGAATATGCACTGGCCATACAACAGCTCACAGTATCTTTCAAAATAAGACCCTCTCACCCTCTCAAGATGTTTCAAAAGATGCTGGGCCTCATGGCCTCTGCATCACCGGTACTACAGCTGGGCCTGCACCACATGAGACTCCTTCAGTACTGGCTGAAACCTCAAATTCCGCCCCATGTGTAGCATCACGGACATATTCGTGTCAGGGTGAGCCAGGCCTGTGTAACAGCTCTGGCCCCTTGGAAAAAACCCACAGTGGTTCAAACAGGGCGTGACTATGGGCTTGATTCACAGAAAGAAGTTTCCATCCAACACAGGTAGGGGAGCTCTGTGCGAAGGCAGACCGAATACACATCAACTGCCTCAAGATGATGGCAGTATGTCGAGCCCTTCAGACCTTCTTATTAGACCTGAAGGGACACCACGTGCTAATCCGCCCAGACAGCATGACAATGGTGTCCTATATAAATCGCAAGAGCGGGCACACCTCGAAACACCTTTTTGAGATGGTAAAATGCCCTTTGGAGTGGGCACATCTCAACCAGCATTCAGGGCAGCACACGTACCCTGCATTTTTAACCGAGGAGCACACATGCTATCTCGGAGTAAAGTCCCCTCAGAGCAGTGGATGCTCCACCCACAATCGTTTCCGACAATCATCAACATTTCAAATTTCAGGTCAACCTCTTTGCCTCAGAAGACAAATTTCATTGCCCAACTTATTTTTCAAAGAGCGAGGATGTATTGGCCAACGATTGCCCCAACCTCCTCCGGTACGCTTTTGTCCCTGATCATTCTGATCCCTCAGTTAATCAGACAAGTCAGGGAACACAGAAACAGAGACCTTGTGGTGGCCCCTGCTCTGGAGGAACCAGTTTTGGTTTTCAGAGCTGTCTCAGCTGCTGACAGCAGCCTCGTGGCCCATTCCCCTGAGGCAGTACCTTCTCTGTCAAGCGAACAGGATGATTTGGCACCCCCAGCCCGAGCTGTGGGCTCTGCACCTCTGGGGTCTCGATGGGAGTCAGTAGATCTCCCTGAGAGCATCCTGAATACTATCTTAAGGCTAGAGTCCCATCTATGAGACTGTGATATCTGTGATCTTTTCCTACCTACAAGAGCTGTTTGACAAGGGCCACTCCCCTTCCATGCTCAAGGTCTATGTGGCAGCTATAGCAGCTTACCATGCTCCTATAGCCATACAATCTGTGGACCAGAACAACTTAGCTGTCCATTTCCTGAGAGGATCCAGGAGGCTCAATACAGTCCCCCATGGTTCCTCCACAGGCTCCCCCTTGAACCATTACAGTCTGCAGACTTAAAACCCTGTAATTAAAAACTGCTTTGCTACTGGCTTTAGCATCAGTTAAATTAGTAGGTGACTTGCAGGCTGTCTCGGTAAGTCCTGCCTGTCTTGAGTTTGGGCCTAACGACTCCAAAGTCATCCTAAAACCAAGACATAGGTACATTTAGAGCCCAGGTTATTACTCTCTCTGTGCTTCCTCCTTCAGAAGAGGACCAGAAGTTTAACTTTCTCTGCCCAGTTAGGGCACTGAAAATTTACATTGATTGTTTTGCCCCATTCAGGCGGTCGGAGCAACATTTTGTATGTTTTGGTGGCCACACCAAAGGGTCCCCTATCACAAAGCAGAGGTTAGTTGGTTAGTTGACGCTATCGCGCTAGCATACTCCTCCCTTGGTCTTTAGAGCCCATTCCACTTGGGGCGTGGCCTTGTCCTGGGCGAGGTCTAGCGGTGTGTCCATAGCAGATATTTGTGCGGCAGCCAGCTGGGCCTCGCCATCCACTTTCCTCAAGGTTCTATAACTTGGATGTTCCAGCCTTGCAGGCTCGGATTCTATCTGCTTAAATGGGCATGACTAAGGCGGTCTAATAATGCAGTACTTGTTCTCATATCTCGTTCTTTGTCTGGTCTTGTCATTCATGGTGGTTTGGTGTTCTCATTCTGTTTCCTGGTTTGCTCGATATGTTTGTTTTGTTAATAAAACTAACTTCGCACTCGGATTTAGCTCTTTTTTTCACCTGATATTATAGTAGCATGCAGTTATCACCTTAAAATAGTTCACACCAAAAAGTTAATCTACCATCACTTCCATAAGACAATTAGGCCAATGTTTCTCAAATTACAGTATGTGTAACATATCATATTATGTAACAGAAATATGGCCAAATTAATCACTATTTTGTTTTGTTTTTTCACATTTTAAATTCAGCATACAGTGTGAATTAACCTATTACTTATTGGCTAGCATAATGTTAGCCAATCAGCTTGCTAAATTAGCATGTTTGTTCACATAATTAATGTAGCACACACTTTTATCCAAAGCAACTTACAAATGAGGAACACAAGGAATTTGTCCTAAGAAAGCAAATTGGCATGTCAGCTTAGCTACCATTGCTACAAAAACTAACTAGAAATTCTACTATAATTTACTTTTTGAACAGGCATTATAAATAGCTACTTTTTGGAGTCCAAATGGCATAAGATTTCAGGGGAAAATTCCAAGTGGCATTAATTCCTAATGTTATTAGACCCTTAAACATGTAGTTCACAACTCAGATGCTTTTCTAATAGCTGTCCCTCAGTACTTCATGTTCACTAGAACAACCTTGGTTAGGTACAACAGAAATGCTTTTCAAACCTTTCATCATCAACAATCCCCCCTCCCTCCTCATTCTCGCTCAAGGCCCTTGAGCCAGATGCCATGTATACACCTCACAGACGGTGTGTGATGGGCTCAGTTTCACTCTTCTCCAAATGTTAAAAAAATCCAGAAGAGTGTATTTGCAGCATAATTTATTTCTTGTAAATCCCTCTTAAAGATTGTTGCCCAGCAACAGAGAGAAAGACTTGAGAGGAGAGCAAGGTGCAAGGGAACGTGGACGTGCATGGATGATTTGCAGCCATGAGCAGTGTCAACCAAACAGAAGATGGTATAGCAGAAAATGGCACTCACGATTTGAGCTGTGTGTAATGAGGCTGAACTGAGACTAGCGTGATGCATAATAAAAGTGACATTACCTTTCATTAGGATTGGATATCAAGGTATTGAGTGATCAAATGAAGCCCATCTGCTGTTTATCTGCCCATCTGACGTAAAAAAAGAAGGGTATCAAACATTTAGAGACACCATTACTATCAGGCACTCGATTAGTGTGCAGTAGCGGCCCACTAAAGAGTCAGATTTGGTTTTGTCTGTCTATCACTCTAATTTTCTAGGATATTTAGGATAGTTTTCTAAAATGAAAAATCTGTCATCATTTAGTCACCTTCACAGTTCTAAACCTTTATGGGTTTCTTTGTTTTGAGGAACAAAAAAGGAGTTATTTTGAAGAATTTTGGTAAACTATTTTGGTGACCATTGGACTTATGCCCCAAAAAAACCTGTGACATATTATCAATATTCTTTCTTTTATGTTCTACAAAAGTCATATAGGTTTGGAATGACACAAGGGTGAGAATATAACAAAATATGACAAAAGCTTACATCACTAACACTTAAAGATTCAAATTCGGATCAGCTCTTAAAGACAAGCTTTGATGTTGCCTTGACTAAACGTGTAAAATAGTTTTAACATTTTGTTCTTTAAAGGATAAGTATATATCAAAAGTGCTGTTGTTTGTTATTGTGCTATTCCAAAGGAGCTCGGTCTCATGAAAATGCATATAAATAGTACGGCAAATAAAAAAAGAAAATCGTGGCATTGATACACAAAAATTGACTTGCACATGATACATATTTTTGGCGTGCATATAATACACAGGTTTTGTGACATATGATACGCAGTTTGTTGGCATGCACATGATACTCAGTTTTACGAGTACATATGATACACATCTACCCCACAACCCTAATCCTACCCAGTATGTATCATATGCAAGCCAAAGTCAATTTCTGGGTATAAACACTATACCAAATCGAAACATAAAATCGTGCTATTGATACACACTTGCACAAGATCGGGTTGTTCAGACCAACAACACAATTGCGAGGGTCATACTGACTTCATGAAAAAGTAAAAAAAACAAGGATTTAATGTTTAGTAACACACAATATTGCAAGTTATTTTTGTCTGTCTTTGCTTTGCCATAGAAAATAGTTCCAAACAGAATTGTGTAAGAACTGAACAATTAATTGAAATGACTCACTCATCAAGCCCTTCTGGTGTATTGATGTAACCTGAAGAAATTGTCACTGAAAAATACCCAGACTGACAGTCTGTCTCAGACACACAAACACAGGCAGAGCAGTGATATAAAAAGTGAAAATCTCAGTGCTCTTAGAATGCTGTTCAGAACTGGAACTTAAAGGTCAGACCAGAACCTTTTAGATATGAACTTTTGATATGCCAAGACGGTGCAAACATATTACTATCAAAGAGAGAAAGTGTAATGCACAATACAACACAATAAGTTTTGTCTTCTAAATAAAAGATCCACTCATTAAATGGTAAAATCATTGCATCACTGCAGCTGCCACAGAATCTCCGGTTTAGAAAGGAGGTAAGAACTACACATGCATATTGTCTGGCCCAGCCTGAAATATATACTTTTTAACACTATTTGAGCATTAAAATATATTCTGCACAATCTGACTTAGCTGCAGCCTGGAATTGAACTACTGGTTTCGTCTGGTCAGAGGAGAACTGGCCCCCCAACTGAGCCTGGTTTCTCCCAAGCTTTTTTTCTCCATTCTGTCACTGATGGAGTTTCGGTTCCTTGCCGCTGTCGCCTCTGGCTTGCTTAGTTGGGGACACTTCATCTACAGCGATATCGTTGACTTGATTGCAAATAAATGCACAGACACTATTTAACTGAACAGAGATGACATCACTGAATCCAATGATGAACTGCCTTTAATTGTCATTTTGCATTATTGACAAAATGTTTTCCTAATGAATGTTGTTCAGTTGCTTTGACGCAATGTATTTTGTTTAAAGCGCTATATAAATAAAGGTGACTTTGACTTTGATTAAAATACATAATTTAAGGGGCAGTTCATGTGTCATTTTTATAAATTAAATGTATCATTTAAATGTGAGTGTGGCGAGCAGTTTCTGAAATTTCTGGATTTCTCTATTTAAGAAGATAAGAATGAAATAGCTACTCGGAGACATTGCAAATATGGTCGCCAAGTGAACAGACTTTCCATGAAAGGGACTAAGAACAGCTGAAAGTTTAACTCATGCAGCTGACATGTGCAATAAAAGTTTCATGCTTGTCCAATGTCTGCTATTTCTTCTTTTCAGAAGTAAGGATTAATAAACCATCTTTGCATTTGTTCAAAAACAGAGTTGCATATCTCTTAACCCACTTTAAGTTGCGTTCACATTTACCTTTAGTCGGCAAATTGCCACATTCGGAATCCTGTTATTCCAACGGACTTGAGGGCACAGATATTTCATCAGGTTTAATTTGCACATGCATAGCTGCTTGGTTTAAAAGTCACTTCTGTTGTGAGTGGCCCTTCATGAGTTGCTACACTATTGAAAACAGACATGGACATGTTTGTCAGATTAAATTAGCTAATGTCAGACAAATAAGGTGGTGTTATTATTACAGCAACTTGGGCATTGCTATGGTGTTGCAAACTGAAGACAGATAGATTCTGAATGAATTCAAATATGAAGTAAATAGAAGAACTACACAAAAACTGACCAAATAAAAATTTATTGAAGTTGAATACTACTGCAGGAAAAAGGAAAACAAACAAAATTCGGTTTGTTACACAGAAGACCTGCATGAGAGGCCATGCGCAATGTACAGGCTTCACAGGCCAGAGACAGACAGCAGAAACTTAACAGAGGAAATGAGCTTCAGTGCTTTGACAAGAAAAAAAAAAAAGTTTATTCCACAGACTCCTTCACTGTCATCATCATCATCATCAATACAAATTTACACCAAAATCTTTAAGTAACATTCCAAGTGGCATGTCTTTTATGCAACTTTAAAATGGACAAATATAAATCAGAAACTTGACATAACTTTATCAGTAAGGCCGTGTATGAATACTAAGCAAATAAAAACATATATAACGATGGCAGTAACCTGAGTGAGAATTAACTATTGAATTCAGCAAAAAATTAGTATTCAATGTGCAATCCAGAAACCATTTTCTTTCTTTTTTTTTTTGTATCACATACAAATAAGGCTTAAAAAACATGGATAAATCGATACAAGACAAGTTTTCATTGCAAAAAAACACATTCTTCTGGCCTTAAATGAAAGGGCTATGGACTTCTACACATTATGGAAAAGAAAAGAAAAACTGCTGCTTCAAAATAATACAGATATGTTCAAATCTGTTTTGACAAATTTACAATTAAGTCACTATCAGCAAAACAACTCAATAGTAAGTGAAAATAACAATGGCACATTGACAAATTAAAATTAGAGTGGCTAGATCCTCCAGTTATACATCATTCTTTACTCAAATTAGCACATTATACACGGTAAAAAAAAAAAAACATATTTGATTCTATAGCCCTCGGTGGCATGTTGTTTGCTAATGGAACATGATGCTTAAACTGCCACCATACACTTTGAGGCTTCTAAGATGTTTATACAAAAAAATAACAACAGCAGAAGTACTAATATGACAGAGTTCATATCACACGGTCTGTTTTTATTGTTGACAACTGAAATGAATTAATAACACTGACAAATGTGGCTGGAAGTTTGCCATTTTCGTTTTGACACGGATCTCTAAAGCACTGGCATGTCTACGTCTCAGTACAAGTCTTTTGTAAGAAATTGAGTTTAGCTCCACCACTGCCTTGAGGTAAACATGAAATCTATGATATTAAAATAACCGGCAGTAATAATAATAGATAACATTATTATCAATGAGCCTGAAGTTCTCCATCTTTCCTCTTAGAATAGAAACAAACACTGAAAGCTCCCCTAGAACGTAACATTACTCTGATTTAGGGCAAAAATAAAAATGGCAAAAAAAAAAAAAAAAAACATGGGCACATGCAGTGCAGGTAAAAGCACAGATACACTCAGTCATACAGCATTTAGGCACACATACTGTACATACACAGTTATAAACAGAAAAAATCAGTGCATTGCACAAAAGCAACAAAAAATGTGACAGAAATGATCACTTCACAGTGTTAAAAGCCTGGCTCAGGAAAGCATTGAGTCAAACTAAGTTCCGTCTCACTCTAGATTCAAAATGTTATCCTTTTATACACATTTATATAGTAGATATACTTATAAAACCCATTATTGCTAAATAAACAAACAAACCAAAAACTGTACAGTGCGCTAGAATCTGGAATGTATTTGAGTTTGTCCAAGAGAATTAACGTAAACTCCAGATGGATGAGAAATGTGTTGACAGTCAAGGAGCCACCATGTCATTAGCTGATGGTGCTTCCATGGACTTCCTGTTTTACAGACCCTTGAGTTGGCAGGCCACCGATGTTACACAATCAGCTAGGCTTCAATACAAAGTCCGAAAGCTTTTGCAAGTTACAACGATGTCCAACATAAGAATTCACAAGTTTCAAAAAAAAAAAAAAAGAACATCCACAGGGCACAGTAATATTTGAGGT
This sequence comes from Carassius carassius, assembly GCF_963082965.1. Classification (NCBI taxonomy): domain Eukaryota; kingdom Metazoa; phylum Chordata; class Actinopteri; order Cypriniformes; family Cyprinidae; genus Carassius; species Carassius carassius. The sequence continues at coordinate 23,354,246 of NC_081790.1, read as the reverse complement.
AAGACAACAGCAAAGACAACAGAAAGTGTGTGCACAAAATGCTAAGCTAACTCAAAAATATGACATTTGAATTAAAATCCCTAATGATGAGTACCTTAATACTTAAAAGGCAGCTTCTATGAAGATGGAGGACAAAAATGGAACTGGTTTGGTCTTAAGTGCATCAATCAAGATCAAATTTACAAGTTCCCAAGACATCATGTTTCCAAGCAACTGAAAATGTAAAGAGCTTATTGTGATTGCAGGGGATACATAACAAAACATTTCTTTTTGGCAAATTAATTTTTGTTTGACCTACATATAAAAAAAGCAGCAATTAAATTATACACAGCCCATTAAAATTGCGCATATCTACTCTAAAAACATTAAGTAATATTTCTATAGTCTATTAGCATGTTGAACTGTTAAGCGATGATGATGTGCTGTTTCACACTGGATGCATAAGAAGAGCGATAGCAGTGCGAAAGCTGTGCATATGAAGAGCAGAACATGGCGGAATGACATGAGGGTGAATAATTAATGACAGAATTTTCATTTTCAGTGAACTAAAAGCTTTAGGGTTTCTCAATCGATTTGACACTTTTCTCCAACGCAATGTACTTGTTCTCAAAACAATTAGCACAGCAATCAAAATTATCTTAACCAAAGATTTCAACTTTCCTGCAAAATGAAGCAATGCAATTTTTTTCTAGTAATTCATTTATTAAAAGTAAATATTAACTTTAAATCTATAGGTGTGTTCTATATTGATTATAAAACACATTCAGCTGTAAATGCACAAATATGCTAATGAAAATGCATGTTTATTGAAAAGATTTTTGTTTTATATATATTGTGCAAATCTAAATAATCTAAATATATATATATATATATATATATATATATATATGTTATCCAACACTTGCTGTCATCCACGAGAAAAAAAAACATTTATCCCTTTAAACTTAAAATCTGTTTCTGCCACCATTAGCAGCAAGAACTGCAATCAAACTTTTCTGATAACCATGTTGTGTTTAGACAAATGGTACATAAGTGTTTGTGATTTGTGTAATACTTTTTTTTCAGCTATTTTCAAGTATTGGTTGGTTGTATTAACCATTGTGAAAACATTTAAGAGTTGTGCACATTGTTTAGAGAAAATGATTTGCTTGATTTGATTAGGACATTTATACAGTGTTCAGGTGACTGTGTTAACTGTTTTGAGAACAGTGACCTGAGTTTAGAAAAAGTGCTAAATCGATTGAGAAAAAAAGGGATTTAATTTTTTTTTTTCGCAGTGCTGAAAGACATAGACATAACTTTTATCATTTTATGCTAAATTTGTTAATTTTTCATGTCAAGATGCACATTTTGAAAATACTGTGTGAGCAATGAAGCAAATATTTGTGGCACTGCTGCTTCTGCTCTGCTACGCATTACCGCATCGCCTCAGCATCCAGTGTGAATGTTCAAATCTGTTAACATGAGCGACAAGAAAATATGTGCTGCTTGCACTCTGCTTACGTGTGCAGTGTGAAACAGACCTTAATTAAAGTCTTTCGGTCTTCATAGCTGGAATGACAAATTACTGTCATGTTGTTACCAGTCATGTTGTGAAATATATAGTAAATGGAAAATAATGCCTCATGATTTGACACATTTTGTAACATCTGGGTCACACAGTACTATAATCAGGATGTTTTACCTTACATATTTTCCGGACTATAAGTCGCACTTTTTTTCATAGTTTGGCAGGTCCTGTGACTTAGTCAGGTGCGACTTATTTATCAAAATTAATTTGACATGAACCGAGAGAAATTAACTAAGAGAAATGAACCAAGTGAAAACATTACCGTCTCCAGCCGTGAGAGGGCGCTCTATGCTGCTCAGTGCTCCTGTAGCCTACACTGAAGCATAGACAGTAAAAGAAATGGACACAGCGACCCCATTGGAACTCAGTTGAGACAAGTGAAGCCCATTATTAGTGATTTTTAGCACTTCCGTTTCTGACACGCAGACTCAAACTAAGCTTGATGACGTCAGCAACCTGTCTGACAGATGTAAATCTTCTAGTAGCTGTGCGTGCAAACTACCATCGTTAATCTTCCAGAGACGGCGAGCTCCAGCGGGGAGTTCTTTGGCGTGAGTGAGCAGGAGTAAGTATTCTGATTAATTATTTTGTATAGTATTTTAAAATGTAACGCCAGGGCTTGTATCTATGGGCTTCTCTCTTGACGTCTCCGCGATTGCCTGCGAGCTTCTCCTCCTATCTGTACGGTAATTTCTCTACTGTGCAACAGAGTCGAGTGGTTATGACGCAATTGTTAGCCTATTTTTACAAAAACTGTTTCTACGGGGCCATAATGTAACATAGAAAGTAATGGAGCCCTTTATACATTGTCGTGTATCTTTAGAAATAAATAATGGACAAATGGAGTCTTTAAACGCCTCAGATGTAAAGTTATTAGTTGTCAAAGGGACGCCAAAATGAATGGGAGTCAATGGGATGCTAATGCAAGTGAAGTTCTGCTACAAGATGGCGGCACGCGGCCGACTTCCTTCCCGCCTGCACTGAAGACATAGAGCGCCCTCTGGTGGCTGTAGACTATATGTGACTTATAGTCCAGTGCGACTTATATATGATGTTTTTTCCTCATCATGACGTATTTTGGACTGATGCAACTTATACTCAGGTGCGACTTATAGTCCGAAAAATATGGTAATTATCCAGAGAAGAATTAGCAGGAAGACGGCGCTGAAGACTTTACAGATGAGTGTCGCATATTTACAACATGGTACAACTGTCAGCAGTTGTTATTGTACATATATGCACTTTAGTCATGTCTATTTGGTTTTCTAGGTATCTCTAGCTAAGTAACCTTACATATTTGAGACTTCTGGTAGAGAATTTATGATGTTAAAATTTCCCTCTGTTTTATAGTCACTTCCTGTTTTTGCTTTTTTTTTTATTCTATTAATGCACATTTATCACTGTTTTTATACAAATGGTGTCAATTGATTGTCGAGATTACCATAAGAAAATAAAATTCAAAATATAAATATAAAAATATCTGCTTAAGCAAATTTCCCTTGTCCCCGCATCTAAAACAAAAAATATTCAGAGTGCATACTGTACATGTGTGTGTGAAATTGTACAAGAACTAAAAAAGAAAAAAGCACAAAGAGGCTGCAAGACATACTGAAGAAATGTACAGGATCGGTTGGGTCAACCGGGATTGAGACTTGAGCAGTGTTGAACGATGTGTCCTTTCCATACGTCAAGGACAATAATAATTTTCTGTCCTTTTCATTTCGATGACTTTAAATACGATACACTGCATGGTTATATAGTGAAAATATACATTCCAATGTTTATATAGAGCTATCTTAAAAATACAAATGTGCAAAAACTGTAAACAAATGAGATCCTCAGTGGTGTAGGGGAGGAGCCACAACCAGGCCACGCCTTCACAGCCTTGTGGGCTCCTCCTCACTGTCGCTGCAATTTCCACAGCAGTCCTGTGGGGGCAGCATAGAAACATGTACAGTCAAACACAGACATTTTCACATAGTATTAAAAGAATCAAGAATCAAAGAATGTAGGTTGTCTTAGCTTTGAAGTCATGCTAGTGTGCTAATAAAAGTTGACTCAAACATTAAGCAGATGTAAACCTTTTTTTTTAAAGCACAAAGCCTTCAATGTCCAGCCCAAACTTCCTGTTTCGATAGGAAATATTTCAACACAGGAACAAAATAGCATTCGTCAAACCATTGAATGATGTTTATACCATTTCGACATGCATATGACAGCCATACTTTTTTACTTTTGTGTAATACAAATTTGTGTTTACGTTTACATTTAGATTAAAGAGTGCCTAGAGGTCCAAATAAAATTGAGAAGCGAGATACCCCTTCAAATGAAGATTTTTCGGGACCACAATTCAAAAGAATGGGTATGAGAATGATTTCAGCATAAACCGGCTTCAGCAATAATGCAGCAATTCAGTATTCAAACTATGGTATTAGTAAAAGGTCACTGGGCAGCGTTGACAAGTTTCTTTGCTCCCTAATGTGTGAGCTTTGCAAATTCTGATATGTGTGCATGTGTCAGTAAAAGCAGTGCATTAATATAGAACAGTAATTAAAGGATCTACTGCACACCAGCATAGGTGTGTCTTGTAGAAGCTAGACGACATATGATGACGTGTAACTATATAGTAGTGGTGTCCAATTTCTTAGGGGAATATTCTCACCCCTACCACTTCACACTCTGTTTCAAGGAACAAAGGGAAGGTGTTGTCATAGGGGTAAGGGTAGGGGTATAAAATCGATTTGGGATTGGGCCTAATTATACAGCAAGAAGACAGCGAAGAAAACCTGCACACTGTTATTTTATTTGATTACAAGAATCGCCTGCAAAGCCATATAAGATTTCAGTATCAAACAGGATACAAAAAGGTTCAGATACACTTTGGCTGAGCTGTTCAACCAGATGCTGACAACCTCATTTACTAATGGAACAAACAATAATGCCTTGGAGCAAAAATACTGCATATAAATAATAGAAGGATGTGAGGAAATTTCACCTGCCGGCCGAAGAGTCTTTGCAGTAAGCCCTGTTTGGGTGGGGGTGAGGGTTGACCTCTCCAGTCCAGGTCAGGGGGCACAGTGCCATCCAAATTCAAGATGTTAAGTTCTTTAAAGCACTCCGTCTCTATCATCTGAATGGATCAAAGAATTAACACAATATGAATTAAAGGCAAACTAATATAAGGAGAAATGGGGCTTGTTGTCACAGGGGCAAGTTGTGACCAGGTCCTTGTATAAATTACAAAGTTCCTAGTAACTACTTTGAAAACCCTCTTAAATTAGCTTTTTTATGAATTCTGTTCATTGCTGTGACTAAAAACAAATTTGTTATCAGAAATAAAACTGAAAAGAAGCAGATGAAAAACTAAATTTAAACTTGGATTACTAATTGAAATACAACTAAAACAAAAATGACGACAACCATTTAGATATTTGTAAAAAAAAAAAAAAAATTCAAAGTAGAACACATTTACAAAACTGAAATTAGAATGAAAACCAAAAATATAAACATAAAAGTAAATTCAAAGTAATTAGTAAATACGTAATATACACTTAAATATAAACTATTATTATTTAAATAATAGTAAAATAAATTCTAATTAAAATGAAATTGTCCCTATCACCCTTATTCATATACATTATACATTTACCTCACATTCTAATATCCTGAAACTATGAATGAAATGTCATTGACACAAAATTACTGTTTTATTGTTTCAGTTTTGTCATAATACATCTGATAAAACAGACTTTTCTCTGGTGACGTATGCTGGGCTTTTCTAATTATTTAGTCTAATTAACTTGAAATTCTTACGATTCACTGCAATTTTGCATTCAGATTTACTTTACAATATGGATGAAAAGATCTGCCAATACTTAAATTTATCCATTTTCAAGCAGCTCCACAACAACTATACACATTTAGGGCCAGATTTACTAAACTGGGCAAAGTAGCATTAGAGAGCGCAATTCCATAAAAGTGTAGATGGGAGGGGAAATTTCTGTAGGTGATTTACTAACAATACGCACATTAAAGAACAGATGCACCAGATCATTTCAATAATGACTAGCGCAATCTACCAAGAGCAGCGCAAATTACTGCCTGCTTTAAAGGGTTAGTTCACCCGAGAATGAAAATTAGTGCAAACGTTAGTAAATCACATTGTGTGATTCATTTTAATACTCTCCTACCATAAATTTTGCGTCTGAAAGGGAAACTCCTAGAACTGCATATTCAATAAAGTCAGGCACAAAAATAACTGTCCACGCCTTTTCAGCACTAATTCTTCACTGCACATCTTTAGTAAATCCTGAAAGTACTATTTTAACGCCAAAAGATGATTGGCACTGGCGCAAACTGTTAGTAAATCTGGCCCCTAGACAGCAGTCTTTCAGCCATTGTGTTGTTTCTCATGATGATTTCTAGGTGTTCCTTTTCATTTCATTTAGCAAGAATGCATCTTATGTAAAGGTAAGAAACACATCAGATAAGGGTCGGGTTAACCTAAAACCAGACCAATTATACAAGGCAGTTAACTTCATAATAGCAACGTTGCATGCATGTCAAGAAAAAATATCACATATTTGCATTGACTGAAGTCTGTTTGCAAACATTATCAAAGTCAATGTTAATTTCCATTTTATTGCATGCTGGTCATAAATCGTCAATCAGGGTTCAGAGTGAAATATTTACTGAGGTTATTCTGGGTAGTGATCTGACCTCATTTTGAAAGGGGATGGGAACGCTTCCAGTGGATACTTTGCTGTAGAAGGAGTCGTCTTTGGGCTCCAGCTCCACCCCTTTCACTGTGGAGAACTGTTCGATGTCCAACACATCCTTACAGTAGATGGCCTGAGGCTGAGACAGACATAAAAGCATGTCATGCTAGGCACCTTGTGCGTTCACTGAAATAAGAAGCGGTGTCTGATTCATGAACAAATCATTTGCAAGTCACACCCTTTTGTTATTTTCTTAACACAAATGTGTTTTATCAATAAATGTAAATCCAAGGAAAAGAGCGCCTGGTACATTATTCAAAATTTCTATGTTCCAAGAAAAAAAAAGTTTGAATGGGTTTGGAACAACATGACTTATTATTTTTGGTTGTACAAATGATTTAAACAGTGAACAAGCAATAGTAATAACAACAGTAGTTGTGGTTAGAAGATAGAGTCTCAGAAGATACTTACATCTGGAATAAAGGGTGCTTCGAGCATGCCTGCTGCAAGTCGCTTGAAGTTGATGGAACGAAAAATAGGGTGGCCTTTCACCTCTGTGGCTCCATCCCCCTGACAGCCAAGCCTCTCATTAGGGTCTTTGGCTAGCAGCTAAGGAAAAAAATGCACAATTGCTGAAACAAATCATCTTTAACAGATTTTTGACAGCTGTTAAGATGTTCAAAATGTTTTTATTTATTTGTTTTAATTCCATATTAACATCATAGGCTTTAATACAGAAAAAAATATATATAATTACCGTATTTTCCGGTCTATAAGTCTCACTTTTTTTTTCATAGTTTGGCTGGTCCTGCGACTTATAGTCAGGTGCGACTTATTTATCAAAATTAATTTGACATGAACCAAGAGAAATGAACTAACAGAAAACATTACCGTCTACAGCCGCCAGAGGGCGCTCTATGCTGCTCAGTGCTCCTGTATTCTACACTAAGCAACATAGGGCGCCCTCTCGCGGCTGTAGACGGTAATGTTTTCTCTTGGTTCTTGGGTCTAAATAAATGCGACTTATAGTCCGGTGCGACTTATATATGTTTTTTCCCTCGTCATGACGTATTTTTTGACTGATGCGACTTATACTCAGGTACGACTTATAGTCTGAAAAATACGGTAAGCTTCTTACAACAACAAATAACAAATTTATTAAATCTTTCCTTTCCACACAAAAAAAAATATTAAATTCCATCATCACCCGCATTCGCCATTCCAAACATGTGATAACCTTTTGTTTTGAAGAAAGAATGTAACCAAAAAGTTTCAGTTCCCATTGACTTTAATTGTATGGACAAAAATGATATGTTCACCTGACACTATTAATAATATAATATTAAAAAAAATAAAAAATTTAACATTCCTTATGTTTACATTTAGCATATTTAAAAGATGAACTTGACCGAAAAAAAATGGGATTTTCTCCAAAATAAAGATGTATGTATTTAATTGCTATTAATTATTATGCAGATCAGTAAATTGAATTGAATAATTGTTTGCATACTAACCATTTGACAGAGTGATTTGGCATCCTCTGAGAACTTGCTGGAATATTCTTCCTCCACCTCTTTCACTAGCCGCTCCACTTCTTCACGCTTGATTTTTTTCTTGCGCTGCTGAAAGGGTGATTGGCCCTGGATCATCTCATATAGAAGACAGCCGAGAGCCCACCAGTCTGGACTGAATGTGTAACGCTCATTCTTCACTACCTCTGGGGCTGATGGGGCATAAACATATTCAGGTTACAATGATTGTTCAAGCTGCTGCTAATATTGTTTATATGTTGTGAAAGGCAAATACATACCCATGTACCCTACAGTTCCCACCCGTCCTTTGATTGTCTGACCTTCTGGTACATACACAGCCAGGCCCAGGTCTGATATACGTATATGACCTGAGGTGAAACATCACCGCTTTGTTAAATTCCTTCTTCAGTAACAAGCTTAAATATTGTCTGTAAGTGGTTAGTTTTACTAATAACTTAAGTTAATGTTTAAAAGCAACTTATTTTGGAATTTCACATGCCAAAATCATATATTTGAATGATCTTCTTTTAAAAGATTTCAATTAATGTAGGGGTTCCCACACGTTGATCATTTTCCATGATTTCTTCAGTGGTTTGACAACCTGATAATGATTTATTATTGTAATTCTGCTGAAATCAAACTTACAAAAACTAGATTCATTTATATTACAAATATTAGTAAAATTCCCTATTTCTAGGTTTCCATGAATGTGGGAACCCTGCAGCATGTCCTGTAATTAATTTGATTAAAATGTATTTTGTTTACAGCCTTAGTTCAATAAATTGACACATACAGCTGACTGTATGTTATAAATGTGGATGTTGAATTTTATGGCTCAAAAACAATATTATGTACTCTACCCCCTCTTGTGGCAAACATAAGTGCTAGTTTAGAATGTGACATTCCATGTGACACTGCTTTTCTTTAAAGGGATAGGTCATTCAAAAATGAAAATTAACATTAATTATACACCCTCACATCATTCCAAACCTTAAGATCTTTTTTCATCTTCGGAATGCAAATTTCCCATGAAATCCGAGAGATCTCGGACCCTCCATAGACAGCAACACAACTGAAATGGTTTCCATGCCTAGAAATGTAGCAAGGACATCTGTAAAATTGTCTATGTGACATCATTTCAGTTGTGTTGCTGTCTAAGGAGGATCAGAGAGCTCTCGGATTTCATCAAAAATATCTTAATTTTTGTTCTGAAGATAAACAAAGGTCTTACAGGTTTGGAACGTCATGAGGGTGAGTATATAATAACAGAATTTTTATTTTTGGGTGAATTTTTTTTTTTTTTTTTTTTACCATTTGAATACCAATTACCATTACAGCAACTAGTAAATTTTATAAGCAATCACAAAGATAAGATGCTGCTAACCATGATCGTCCAGTAGTATATTTTCTGGCTTCAAATCCCTGACAGAAGATGAACAAAGAAAGCAGGTCAGTCAACAATCAACAACCAAAACTGCACAAAAAATAACAGCGTTTGAAGTAGAATTTAAATAAAATCAATACTTTTAATTATCGGTATTTTAGTTGCTTTTGTTGCAAACAATCCCTTGTAAACCACAATTTAGTCTAAATCTTTTCACCTGTATACTATCCTCTCACGATGGAGGTCTTCTAACCCACAGCAGATCTCAGCAGCATAAAACACGGCTCTATTCTCGTCAAAACCTGAATCTCCCATGTGGTAGATATGGAACTTCAGGTCCCCTCCATTCATCAGCGTGAGCACCAAACACAGGGCATCTTTCGTCTCGTATGCATATGCGAGACTCACCTCCATGGGAAAAGAGGAAGGTACATTGGTTCATTTACAAAACAGAATTCCCATATTTGATACAGCCTGTGTGGGAAAGTCTAAAAATGGAGGCTAAATTAAGAGAAAATCCAGAGAATAACCGCCAAACAAAACAACTCAAAATAGCGTGCTCGAGGTCAGGCCTTTAGATACACAAACCCCAAATACAAAGTTATTATTGCATCAAAATAGGGGTTACCATCAAATATTAAGGTTTTGAAAGACTGTTGGACATTATCTTTTTAATTTGATATATATATATATAAACTTTTTTCAGTTTTTTTTTTTTAATTTAGGATTCTGAATGTAAACAATAGATAGAGACAACAGTAATACTACAATCTCTCTACATCAGATCTTCAGGTCCAGAATGAGCACTGGAGATGACAGGAAATGACAAAAGCAGGGCCTCTGTGAGCTAATCAGACACAAAAACAGAAGTCAGAACTACAGCGACTTCACTTTTTGTTGTTGTTGTAGAAAACATGTGTGGAAGAGATAGAAAGATACTGTAAGATTACGCTCCTACAAAACACACGCAAGATCGGGTGAAATAAGCACTTCAGACGCTTACAACAAACAGACTGTTGACTTTCTCCAGAATCTGCTTCTCATTCAGTGCCATGGACTCTCCTTTCCTCTTTTTGATGCGTTTCTTCTCCAGCTTTTTGCAGGCATACATCTTTCCTGTGGCCCGCACCTGGCATGCACAGACCTTGGGGGCAAAAATAACAATAAAATAAAAGAATACTTTTTTTTTTTGTAACTTTCGTACATGAAATTCTAACTTATGTAAATTGTCATACAAATGTGGTGAGGCAGTACTAGCCAGTATACAAAGAAATATTCCATGCTTTTTTGGGGATAGAGGGAATTGATTTTAAATCAGTTTGGTAATTGTTTTTTGGTTTGTTGGGATTCATTATCTTGCCTTATAATTTTGCATTTGCATTTTTATTATAATTACACAATTACTTGAAATTGAAATTCTTATTTTCAATGTTAATTTAGGATAAAAAGTACTTTAATTCAATTAATATATATATATATATATGGTCATAAAACTAATGCAAAAAATAACTTGATATGTTCTCTAAAGGGATTCATCTAAAAGGACCTTCTACAGGGCAGTTAAGAGTAATACAAATACTCTCAATGTGATTAGCTATCTGGTAGGGAAATCAAAATTGGAGACGTGCATGCTCTATATCTGCCAACATTGAATGGCAATGTGTATGTTAATCTGAAGGATTTATGTCTGATAGCATAACAAAAATAGGATATTAGCCTTATGAACCCAGGAGTAGACAGATAGCATTTGATTTAGTGGCATTCCAGATAGTAACTAATAACGCCTCAATATGTTTCTGCCATAAACAAAGCGATGCTTAATCATTTCAGACTCACCTCGCCAAAGCCTCCCTTTCCCAAAACCCTATACTGACGGAATGTGTTTTTTGTGACTGGCTGTCTGTCGAGGAAAGGAAGAGAAATTATAAACAAAAGTTATTTAATTATAACATACTTTTACAGTAAAATAACTTCCTGTTGCCTTCACAAGAAGCTTATATCTCAAGAGACACTGAGGCACAATGTTAAAACGCATGGCTTTAATTTAATTAAGACCCTTTTTTTTACGTATTCAGTAGATGGCTAGTGTACGAGGCCTCTTAATGTGTACATGAGAGTGAAAGTATTTGTTCCGGCATATCACATTCTTCTCTGTAAAAGGTCTGGATGGGAATTGTTCAGGCCTGGCTTAGACTTTCTGTCAGAGGACATTTTTATGACTAAAAGTAAATAAATAGCAAGTTCAGAGTTCACATCTGGTTTATATAAGCTTAGCTTCATAAATAAATCATGGCACCCAAAGGAATAATTAGACTCTACTTGGCGGTGAAAAAAACTTATTAGCTACATATAATTTCTGTCATTTAACATGCATATGAGAGTTCAGAACAACAGAGAATCACTGAGCTTGTAAATTAAAAACAAAACCAAAAAGTTCAAAATGCGTTCAGGAGCTGTTTATACCTCTCAAGCCATTTCCACTGTAAGAAGCGACTGTAGTACATACTATCGAGGTAGTCTGCGAAGGGGGCCATGCTCAGGAAGTCATGGATCAATCTACAAGAAAGAAAACATTGAAATAAGGTGTTACTAGATTGCACAGTAAAAAATCTGACTCTCACATCCTGATTTATTTAATTGATTTGCATGAAAATGCTCAATTTCGTTTCACTCAGAAAAATGTTGATCTGATGCCATGTGTTTGTCAGACAGTGGCAGTGTAGGAGTATCTACTAGTGCCATCTAATGGGATAATAAGAGTGTTTCCTGTCTAAAAGACTCACTTGGTGCACTCCATGAAGAGCTCTTTACATGCCTCCTGTTGCAAGCGTTCTGCACACTTAGTCACCATCTCCTCTGTTACCTCAGGGACATAGTCCTCTGACTGCAAATGGAAGAATTAGAACATGAAAATATCCTTTAAAGTAGAACAAATGCTCATGAATTATGCATTGAACAAAGCAAAAAGGAATTAAAAAACAACTACATTTAAATTATATGACACATTACATAGTTATCTTTTAGGGATGCTCATACTGAACGTTTAACCGTTAAAAGTAAGAATTTTAACCGATTTATAGTCCCAGTTAAATGGTTTAAAAAATTTTTTTTTCTACTTTTCATTTGTATGGAATGTGCATTGGTTTTTATGCTAGTGCCATTGTGTTGATTTGCCTATGCTGAAAACAACACTAACAACAACACAGTTCGCAATACAGATGTTGTTTTATGACACGACAACATGTTTCTGTCGCAGATGCGCTGTATTATTATATTTTGTCTTGTGAGGCAGCAGCAGAAATGCAGGAAGCTGGAATGTGCGGCTTTGTCCCGTGCTGCCATCTCCACTACTTTCAAAACTCAAAGAGGTGCATATACTAACAGTATATTGTGTTTTTCAACTTAACTTGCACTTCACACCAACAAGCTTGTTTCTGGCATGTTTTCTGCAAAAAACATCTGATCTCTTTATGTAATATGTGTCGTAAAAATGACAATCTCTGTGAAAATCTCTGAAAGGCTGTATTGCCTTCAAAAAAAACAAAAAACTTTTAAAACTACTTTTTAAAACTACTTTAAACTTTGAACTATTTCAGACCGAAAATCATTAAACTTAAAACTTTTGAAACTTCTTAAACTTTTTCAAACTTTCTGGTCCGGCTTTCTCAAAACCAACTTAAAGTTTGTCTTGAAGAACTTTTTTATCTATTGCTAATTTGACCAGTTAGCGGTTAATGTTTGGTAAACAGCAGAGCTTGTTGGTCAGGAAAATTAACCAAAATGAGCATCCTTATTATCTTTACAACAAACTCTAAAATGACCGGTTGATTTAGCTCTTTCCTGTGCTTCTCAGTACCTTCTGACTGAGGTACTTGTCCAAGAGCTCCTGTCCATAGTCCTTTCTCTTCTCATCTGGCGTAACTTCATACTCCGCCTGAAATGATGGAAAACAATTAGCAATTAAGACAAGACAAAACAAAGCCATAATGCACATTTCACAATCAATCCAAAATCATGACAAAGCTGTATGGATGACTGGATTTCAAACCATTTAGTTGATTTCAACAATTTTAAAACTTCTTAATGTTCTGAAGGATACAATGATCCATCAAAAGCAACAAAATCAAATTAAATCACTAGCAAAACTACACAACAAAACATACAAATATTAAAGGAGGGACCAGATTTTGACTTGGGCCAGTAAGCAACCACTGTAGCAATAACATATCAATGTGCTGGCAACCCACAACACCCTAGAACTGTGGAAGAGGCATGCACCATTCATATTTGCTTCAAAATATGTGTACATTCTGGTTTTACATTCACATTTATTTATAAAACTTAAAAAAGTAGTGGTTCAGTGGTTTCTCAACTGAACATGCAAAATCAAGGTCTTTAAAGGTGGAGCAAACACCAGCAAGTTTTTTCACGTGTTATGTGTAAGGCGATATGCATGTTGCTATGTTTATGTTCTAGCTTGCAGGAACAGAATAAGTGATAGTCTGAATTCCATATCTGAAATGGCATGTCACGTCAAAATATTTACAAATAGAAGATTTGCCTTAAAACGCAGGAGTTTGAAAGGCAGAACTGACCTCAAATTGGCTCAAGATACTTTTTTGTTTGAATGTGATTTTATCACCACAGCCACCATGTCAAGTTTTTAAGTTATGGGTGTGGACAAGAACTTCTGACATTTCTTATAATTAGGACTTGCTAGTGGGAATTCACTTGAGGTGTTGGGTCACCCAACTTCTGAAAAGGGTTAAGGCAGAGAAAAAAAGAGAGGCAGGCAATCATTTTATAAACTGTATAAGAAGCTAAATTAAATGTCAGAGTGACCACTGTCTATATAGGCAGCAGCCTTCTAAGGCAGCAGACTAACAAAAAAGGAAGCTCATGATTTTTGGAACTGAACTATTACAGGGCTCAATAATAATAAAGGGCAGTTTAAGAGTCCTCTTAAAGGGTTAGTTCACCCAAAAATTAAAATTAGGCTGCGTTTTACTCACCCCCGAGGCATCCTGTGTGTATATGGCTTTCTTCTTTCAGACAAATCCATTCAGAGTTATATTAAAATGTCTCTGTCTTTGTCAAGCTGTTTAATGCCACTTAGAGGGTGTTGCATGCATCAGTTCAAAAGAAATGAAATAAAGCGCCCTTCCATAAAAAGCAGTTTCCTTACTTTAGCAAAGGAAAACCAGTCTCCTCTTGGCTTATATTGAACTCATCCGACATTCTTCTTTACAAATTCTTGTTTTGTATTTCTAATTAGTGACTGTTGTTTTGTTTTGATCTCTCCACTGCATTTCCATGTACATCACTTCTGAGCGGCACATGCGCAAAGCTGACCTCATACGTAATTACCCGGGAACTGCTTCCATTTACAGCAGTGAGCGCAAGCTAGTTTCAAGTAATTATTACATTTTGAATATGGTAGTTTTCTCACAAAAACGCATCGATTCACTACAAGAAGCCTTTGTTCACCCCCTGGAGCCGTTTGAGTAGGGCTGGGTACCGAACTTCGAAAAACTTCGATACTATGAGTATCGAAAAATTATTTATCTTTCGGTGCCAAATTTCGGTTCCAAAAGCCAAGCGGCTGTGTCTGTGTGAGCTTGTAGCATACGTTCATGTAAGGACCTAAATTTGCCGTGATTGGCTGTCCACCACCACGTGACGTGACGGGGAGGATTTCTGAAGATACTCGCAGTCATACATCACAAGTGTAGTTGTTTTTTTCTCAAAACGTTTCCGTTTTACAATGCCAAAGAGGTCTAAAGTGTGGCTACACTTTATAAAAGTGGATGCCGAGTCAGCAAAGTGCAACATATGCAATAAGAGTATTGCAACCAAAGCCGGCAATACCACCAATTTAATGAAGCATTTGTTTGGATGAGTGTTTTGCCCTCCCTCCCTGTTTAGTTTGGTCTACTCCATTGCGTATCTTGAAACACGCCCCCTTTCACGTCGTCTAAATAACAGAGAGAGAGAGAGAGAGAGAGAGAGAGACAGACAGATTTATCCGGTACAGTGAATTTTCTCTGAGCAGCAGGCCACTGTATACGTTCACTTAAAACATAACCGACTGCGTTTATGAGAATACTTGCAGAGACAATTATTTTGGGATAATTGTATGTGTATGTGTTCATTCAGAAGTTACGATACGCAAAAGATGAATTCATTCTCTGTACGCGCATTGTCTGAAATGCTGCTCGCAGCGCGTGCTTTCAATGAGTGCACGCAAGCTCCGAACTCACACGAATTGTTTAAAACGCTTGAATCAGCAAGATTTAGAAACAAGTGCAAACTAAGATCCGTTTCACCCCTTCAAGCGAGTGAACAACGCAAATCAAGTTAGGAATTTTACATCACTATTCACGATAGCCCGTCGGACTGGAAAACACAATAGCCCCGGGATGTGGGGCTAACGATTTTGCGAGCCCTGCATATCAGACCTATCCAGTTTGTGAAACACTGATTTCCACACTAGATTCGTTATACAAAATAAATGATTATTTTAAAAGATTGACTCAAAAGAATCATCGGTTCACTAATCGGATCATGAAATTGTATTACCGAGCCAAAGATCTATTATTGACCATCTCGAATGAATAAAGACTTCAAGTTCATCTGTAAAGCACATAAAGCAATCGTTTATAGCAATTGAGTTTATAAACTTCTATTTTATGCATGATTCGTATGGATCTGTTAACTGAATGCAAAGTGAGTTCTAGGAGAATGTTTGTGTCTTGATGAGCATGCATCGCTCACTAGGAGTCGCTAAATGAACAGCTGCTGTTCTTTTTTTTATTTTTTAAACGGAGGATCAGTTGCCCTATTGGTTAAAATCCCCAAACTGTATACTTAAATATTAAATTAATAAATGACATCAAAACAGGGGCGTTTGCGTTATGATGTGGTGGGCTGCTGTGGGCCATAAAGTCCAGGGCCACTTTTTGGTCCTAGTCCGCCCCTGAATTTCACTACTTAAACCGAATGCATCCCCATGACGTTGACTACCACTTTATGTATGTTAGCTTGTGCTGCTAGTCGGTTGCTGTAGCGTTAGCGCTGTTATTTCCCCCTTCACATTAGCCTCTGC